>NC_071611.1:80875594-81120097 GCF_024509145.1 Vidua macroura
ATAGTTGATTACAATATTTTCTTTCATTTAAATATTTTCTGAAGTAGAAAACCTGCAAGACTTCAGTCCAACAGAAAGCAAGGTTCTATGGTTGTGAATGAGTGGTTGACCTGGTCAGAGTCAACAGGAAGGAAGTTATAAACCCATGTTTATCATGTATCTCTGCAGAGCTGTTGTTGATACAGACACTGGGGGTTGTTTCCTCTATTCATTTTGACATTGAAATGGTTTTAAGATGGAGAATAATTGGCACAACTTCCTGGTAAGTGCTTCTGCATTTCAGAGTTTGCAAACAAAGACATTAAAGCCACAGCACCTTACCCTTGATGCAGGTTCTGCTTCCTTCCATGTGCATTTGAGACTTTTCCTATTAAAAATCTGGTCTGACTTCCTTTTAAAATATTAAATATCAGTACTTTCTTGGCAGAAACCCATAGTTTTTCCAACAGTCAGCTAGAATCAGCTCTTAGGTTAATGTTGGTGATGCTTGTTATCCACGACTTTTAAATCCATTATTATTATAACTTACTTTATTGCTGCCTACCCCATCTTTTACAGGGTGTTTCCTTGTGTTTCCCTGAGATATCTCTGTCAAGAACTCCACACCAGTGGTGAGAACTGTCTGTCTCTATTACTGACACTCTCTCAGGTCGTGGTACTTTTTTTTGGAGATGTTTAAACACCTCGGTTGCCCACCAGCTTCCAGACTCAGTGTGTTCCAGCACACAGACACAACAGCCCCAGAAGGGCAGTATGAAAACTCCTGACTTCTCAGACTTTTCAAAATAGCAAACAATGACGAAAAACCCGACAAAATCCTGCTGCAAATGGCTCATACAGTTTGTGCTGTATTCATCCAAATGAGTGAACGAAAGAGAAATTTTAAATTTACCTTTCCCCTTGCCCAGCTGGCAGAATTGCTGGGTGTTTTGGCTTTCTGGAAGCTGTGATCCCCACGGTTATCTGATACCAGAAAAACAGGTAATACACATTTGGATTATTTGATGGTGAGTTAGCAGGCAGTGTAAAAGGGTATTAAAATCTTACACTCTTTTATGTTACAAAGCTTTAGAGCGGGATTTTGGAAATCCCTGTCAGAATGTTTCTGCCCATATCAAGCAGCTCTAGTATCTAAATCCAGAAATAAGACTTTATATCTTGCAGTGTGCTTGCTTTCATATAGATATACACACTCATTTCTTCTACTCAAGTAGTACCATACAGTAATAAACTCCTGCTTTTCAACAGAGAGGAAATAACCCATGTTTTCCATCCAGTGCTGAGAAGGGGAGATATTGGAGCAACCAAGCTAGTTAAAGGGTGCTGAGAGATTGGAATCTGGGGGCTCAGATTCTTTACAGATAAGTACTTCTAATGTGCTTTTATTATAGGCATCAGCAAGCAAAGTTGGTAGAAACACCAGTGAAAGCACAAACCCAGTATAATTACTTTGAAATTTCTATCTCCAACCTAATCTGCTAAATTCTACTGCATATTTTACATTTATTTTATCTTATTAAATTCCATGGTGTTACAACACGATCAACAAAACCAAGCAGTAACCAAAACTTCTTCTGTATTCACACAACCATCTACTTCTGCTTTATCTACTAAAAAAAAAAAAAAAAGTTCTCTCAGAGACTCACAACAGACAAGTATTTATCCTAGCATCAAGATAAACACTAGAGGAAGAGCACAGAGAGTAGGGAAAGGCTGTTGTGTGTCTCATCACGCAGAGGAGTTCTCTGCACATGAACTTGTATAGCAATATCTCTTACAGATTAATCTAAAATGCATGAAATTGCCCATGCACGGAGTTATCTGTTACAATTAAACCCATGATGGATGTGCAAGTGTGGACAAACTGCAAGCTGCAGCAGTGGGTATGATAAGTTATCTCTTAAAAGTGAATGCTGTGAAAATTTCAGGGAGGTGATGCACTGTGAAAGAGGAAAATGATATTTAGATAAAGTAATCATGGGAGAGTCTGGCTGGTTCATGAGTAAGTGCCAATCAATCCCCTGTTCTGCTCTCAGGTGGCAATTCAGAGTGTTGCCATGGCTGTCAGCCACTCAGGTGTAGCATGTACTCCTCTGTCTTACTAATTTCCAGGGGATGCAGGGAGGTTCTGAAATGATAATTGAAATATGTATGACAATCCAAGAAGGATCTCTGCTGAGGAGGTTCCACTTTCGGAGTGAAACCAGGATTAATTTACTCCCTTTCACTGGTGCAAGAGTCAGGATTGAAAGGATTTCTTGTATATTCTTGTATATTCTACCACCAGTACCACCAATAAAACCCAATTTGCTGCACTAAATAAATAAAATGTGTGCAGAACATAGGGAAAAAAAAAATTCATTTGCTTAGAGAGATAGGAAAGAATAAACCAGTAAATATCTGGAAGCTTGAGGGTGTAGTGTCCAATATAGATTTTGTGATAACCTCTAAGGCAGAGGACCGGTCTTCCTTTACAAATGTACTCCTTTCTGAAAAAAAAAAAAAAAAAACAACAAAACAAAAAAACAGCAGGCTAGAGCGGAGCAAGTAATCAGGGAAAAAAGCCATGAAAGCATTTTTCTTTTCTCCAAGGATTTTGCTAGTGTCTGTCTGTCTGTAAAGATTCAGTTATGGGGATGGAGAGATCTTACTCTGTACTCAATATTATTTTCTTTAGCCTGCCTTGCTGGAATGATTTTTTTTTTTTTTTTTCCCTCATCACTTTGTCTCTGGTGACAGGAGTTGCCCAGACAGAAACATGAGGATGACCACAGTGGCTTGTTACTGTTTATTTGAAACCAGGTTACCTTGCAAACACCTTCTCTATTCCATATTTTATGTTCCTCCTGTACTGGCAGCAGCTCTGCCAGTCCCACCCATCAGGAGGGAGAGCAGGAAGGGAGGAAGCAATCTGCTTGGGGATATCAGCAGGAATGGGTTTGAACACTTATTTACTCTCCTAAATGGGAGGTCTGGGTGGTTTAGTGTTTAATCTACTGTGTGGACAACTGTGTAGAGATTTCAGAGTTTGTTAGGGAATGTGGCAGAACGAGTGGGAATGGGGACAGGCAGTGTAGCAAGGCACTACTAACTATTGAGTCTGTTTCCATTTCACATCTTGAGACTCTCAAACAACAACTTCCAGAAATCTGAGAAGTGCTCAGAGAAATTTTTAATTAAGAATTCCTTTTATATATTTTTTTCATCTGCCCTTAATGAATTTTTTCATCGCACAGAACTGAGGATATGGATTAAATGCAGAAAAATTTTCTAACAATATCAACATTTGATTCACGCATTTTTAAAAAGCAGATATTTCAGAGTAAGTTTGCTCTCTTGAATAGCCAGCAGTGATTAAACTATCACAGCAAGTTGTTAGGAGGAAATATTCATATGACAAGTAGTGAGTTAACTACAGTGGGTGCAAGTACACAGTTTTGACCACCACAAGACAGAGCCTAAATTTCTGAAAGAGGTATCTAAACACTAAAATCAAGGCTTAAGAGTCCTGGAAAACACAATCTGGGAGACAATAAAGTTATTGCCAGTGATGAAAAGCCATATGATAACCATGTATGAGTCAAGAAACTATTTAGACAAGGTTAAGTGATTAACAGCAAGACCTTTTTTATGGTTTGAACATTTCCATTTTCGTAAACGCTACCTAACTTTCATCTACTAACACATGAGAAAATTATAAATAATGGTCCTATGCCCCCACAATAAATATTTTTTACCAGGAGTAGCTAAAAAACATAAAGATCAGCTCCTGATTAGACCAGAATTGTCTAATCCTTTGCTCATTGTATCTGTTTTGAATTTACATCCCAAGGATGTAAGATTTATTCAGCATTGTGTAGTTCCTTTTTCCCCTCAATCTGGTAGAAATCTCTTACTGGTTTGCTGTGAGCATCTGTTGGTACAGAGGGATACTCTTCAGGCTGTTTGCTAGACAGCTCTTAAAATGGAAACTGGATCTCCCAGAAGGCACAATCAGCACAGATAGGAAAATATAATCTACTAATGTAATCAAAATTTTACCTTAAATAGACTGCAACTTCTTGGAAAACTGGTATTGTTCTCATTCAAATTTTGATGGGCATAGAAATGAATCCACACTGCTAAGATTTTTTTTATCTTTATATCTGAGAAAAAAAAAAATAGGGGAACTTAAATATCCTGCCTTTTTGGATTATGTATCTTGTAGTTAAGTTGATTAGCAGGAGTTTTAAAGTTTGAAAGAAAAGTAGGTAAAACAGGTTGGTTGTGTGTGGAAATTTAAAAACAAAACAAAACAAAACAAAACAATTTTGCTTTTTGCTGATCTTCCAGTTGAGGAAGATTTTTAGAATGAAATAAAGAGAACAGCCTGGGGAGCAGGAAGGGGCCAGGGAGGGGATGCTGCCCCTCTGCCCTGCCCAGCTGAGGCTCCTCTGCAGGGCTGGCTCCAGCCCTGGGCTCCTCAGCACAGGAGACACCAGGAGCTGCCCGAGAGGCTCCAGGGCAGGCACAGAGAGGATTTGGGCTCTGCAGCATCTCTGGGCTGGGCTGAGCCTGCGGGAGCTGGGCCTGGGCAGGCTGGAGAAGGGAAGGGCGAGAGGGGATCCCATCCATCCATCCAACATCTGCCAGGGCTGCCAGAGGCTGGGCCGGGCTCTGCTCGGTGCTGCCGGCGGCAGCGGGAGCAGCGCTGCCCATAAAATCAAGGGCAGCGAGTTGCAGGGCAGCAGGAGGAAGAAGTTGTGTGCGTGGAGGGGCAGAGCCCTGGAACAGCTGCCCAGGGAGGGCCTGGAGTGTCCCTGTGTGGAGCCATGCCAGCCCCAGCTGGACACGTTCCTGTGCCGCTGCCCAGGGCACCCTGCCTGGGCAGCTCCAGAGGAACCTTCCAGTCCCAGCTATTCTGTGCTTCTGGGAATCTGTAAATTCAGGTTTTTAGCCTCGTGTTATGGCAAACCTGAAGACATCTGGGTGTATTCTGAAAAGGGCTTGCTCTCCTTCCATGTCTCCACACCCTTAGGAATGTTCTTTGCTTGTGGTTTACACCCCTTACACCCAGGTTTGTCCAATCATGTCTTGCACTTACTACAGCGTTTTAACTGATTGCTCATTTTTTCTTACCACCCATCCCATTGCCCTGTTGGGTTGTTTGTGGGGGAAGGTTAGTGGACATTTTTTGCAATTTTTCACCTTGGATTGGTATTGCTGATACAAGTGACAGTAAGACCAAGGAAGAGTAAATGATTCTATGATCAACTATTGCACTTCTGCTCCTTGTTCACTGGGTGTGATGTGGACTAACCCTCTTCTCTCTAAAATATTTTCTCCCAGAAGGAATGTGGAGTGTGCTCTGGATGGCTGCTTTTTCTCCTGGAGACAGAAATTCTATAAAATTGGCTTACTTTCATGTCAGGAGAAACATTTCTTTCAAAGACATCCTTAACTGTAGTGAAACAAGATGATTAGGAGGAAAAGGGTGAGGGAAAGGTGAATCTGCTATCAGTGTGATTCAAAAGAAAGGGCCATGACAGAGAAGCTTTTTTGCTTGTAAAAATGGCTTATCTGTGCAAATATTCTTATGTTCCTACTATAGTTTTGCAACTTTATTTTCTGTCCACTGACTGTGGTCTCTATTACATGTGCCTTTTTTTTTTTTTTTGCCTTTGAATATTGCACATCTGTTGAATTCAAGGCATATTAAATTTAATTAATGCCATCAATGCACCAATAATTTTATCTAAGTTCAGTTTTAGACTCTTTTCTGCTTATATCTTCATGTTTCTGTGCTTTCTTGCAAATGGCAGATGGAAGGAGTGAAGCTAAATAGCAAGCTGCTTGGTTTGTGCCCATCTATGCTTTGGCCAATCTCCTGAAGACTATTTTGATAACTGAAAAATATTTTATTGACAACACTGACAAAAATAACATTTCAGTGGAGAAAGTATAATTTATTTCTTGATTTTATAGTAAATAGTTCCTCTAGCAAGTCCTGCCATCTCAATGCTGTTCCTGGATGTATGGCTTGGGGTTTTTGTGCACTGAGTCAGATATTTGTATCCTGTTGTCATTGTTGTTACAAGGTGGAAAATGTTAGACACACAATATAATCACCAAATGAATGGATTTTTTTGTAGCGATTTTTCAGATTGCAGCACCTGAAGGTTTATTTTGGCTGGTAAGAATACCCCTGAAAAGTCAAGGCAACGTTGCCAATGTGGAGTGACACAGCTCTAAATCTGCTCTCTTGAGAAGGTCAGACATGCCAGAATTCTATCAAGTAGGAATTTTTTTGAGAGAGATACAGGCATTTATTTTGAATCAAAGAGTTTTGCTCATATTGCAGTGACCTTTGTGAGTTTCTGTTAGTAAAAGGAGTTTGGCTTTACTTGTGCAGTCACACTCTTGCGTAGAAGCTATTTAAAAAAAAAATACCTGAAACTGAAATCTAGGCAAACCAATATGAGATTTAAATGGGAAATAAATAATTTCAGAAACTTTCCAATATGGCAGTGATAACAATAATTAAAACTGTACTGATGAGCCAGTCCTCAACCTGATTTTCTCACCTTTAATTTTTGGCCATGAAAGAGGCCAAAAGGTTGGTTTAACTGAGGTAGGGTTGTGATTTATTTCTCTGGTGTAACTGTAGGATACTCCAATGGTCAATCCGTCCTGAATTAAAGCTGTGACCACCACCAAAATCTAGATATACCCCACAAAAATGAATTGGTCAAATAAGGGCTTAGTAGGAATTGCATTTTACAAAATGTCCACCTAGGCGAGATGATGTTGTGTGTGCATTTTACAAGTCCTTGTCTGTTTTTAAAGGTGAAAAGTGGACATGGAATACGATCCAGCTGTGTTTCTGCTAATTAAGCTGATTTATGCAAGCCTGGAAAGCTCCTAGGGAGTAACTGGCTAGAAGTTGTAGAAAACTAAAAATAGAGGGGTGAGTCCAATCTCAAATGTTTAACATATTTGAGTGAGGACAGTCATTGGTTCCGTGGAGCTTGTGAATTTTGATTAAAGAACATCACTACTGCACCTCTACTTGAAATTTCCAAGCCTGTACAGATTTATCAGGTTTGCTATTTCAAATGCGGTGCAACATTTTAAAGCACGTAACATCAGTACATTTTATATGCTAACATTTGTATGTTAGCTGGGAATCAATGCTGAACGGATTTTAAAAATAATTTCTCTACAACCATTTTCTTATAATGGCTGAATTTTATTTTAAAGTACAGGTTTTCACATCAAAGTAACAAGAAAACTGTTTAGTATCAAGTCAAGACTAAATGTTCCTTTCATTTGCTCTCACAAGCACCCACAAAGTTGTGTCCATGATTTTATAGTGGATTGGGTTGCAATTTTTGTTGCTTCTTTCTCACTGCTTTCCAGATTGTTCTCAGTGGAATCTAGTTACCTACCAAAGTAGAAAAATACCCCAAATTTAGTTTATTTACAGGTAATATGTTTTGTTCCACTTAATGACCACAAAATAATAAGAAATGCTTCATTTGCCATTAAAGAAGGTGGATAACATCAGGTAGTTCAAAACATTTATGTGAAAACAGATAGCATTTTGTTTTTTCTGTTTCAATGTTAGATATCCAATTTTTTTAAAGTAGAGGTAATTAATATTTATATAATTAATATGAATCTCAGATTTAATATTTAGATCTTCAGTTTCTTAACCTTTTACATATTTTTATTTCTTATGCAGCATATTCACACTCTATAAAGTAGCAATTAATCTCTAGTACAATACAACTTGTGCAGCTTACATATTCAATATTTGCTGAGCACCTGGGACCTAATTTCATACTGTGCTTGTCTGCAACTGCCTTAAGTTAGTTACACAAATGAATTTGGGGCAGATACTTCAATAAACATTAGTTTTCTAATTTCAGAAAAAAAAAAAAAAAAGCCCAGATAGAATCAAATAATGGAAATGTATGTGCAACCTTTCACTGTGGATATGGCAATATAGTTATTATTGGTGTAATTCATAGAATCAAAGAATTATGGAATGGTTTGGGTTGGAAGGGACCCTAAAGCCCATCCAGTGTCACCCCTGCCATGGGCAGGGACACCTTCCACTGTCCCAGGCTGCTCCAGGTCCCATCCAACCTGGCTTTGGACACTTCAATTTTGTATATTCAGAACAAAGCATTTCTTAAAGGCCCACAAAACCTCATGGCCCATACCTACTCAGAGTAAAATTATGCGCTTTTTTTGGCGCTTTTGGGTGTTTTTTTAAGCCAGACTACCACAGGTGGGGTGCTGGATGCAGCACTCTGCAACATGGGGTTTTCTGCCAGGGGGTTTTGTGCAAATTGTGAGATTTACTCTCAGTTCTGGAAAAAAAAAAAAATGTTTTGCTACATGAAGAAATTTCTAACGCAAAGAAGAAAAAAAAGGAAACAAATCTAAGTTGCAGTAGGAAAATCAGTTAAATTTTGCAGGTCTTCTTGACTGCAAAATTTATTTGAAGGAGAAACACAGGCAAGCTTCAAACATTACAGAAAAAACTTTTGAGGTCAGGTGAGATGGACAACACCTCAACGTTGTGGAGGGAGCTCTGCCTGATATCCAAGATGCTTTAAAGGAAAATCTTGTAGCTCAAAGAGTCATTATTGCAGGTGGGACCCTTGATGCCATTTCATATTTGTTTTTCTACGTGTCTTCCTAATTCCACTGAGCAATAATTGTTCTCAGCTCAGCCAGAAAGCAGCTCTTAAATGGATGTAATAATTCAGGCTGAGCTGAGAGAATTTGAAGCAGTGCCAGATTCTAGAATTTAGGAGGCTCTCATTTGTGGAGAATTCCTCACAAAAAATATCACACGTGTACAGTTTTGCTGGGTGAGTGCTCACTTCTGTGGCAATCCCATTTAAAATTACCTCAGGAATCACATGAAGAGGAGGGTGAGGTCAGAAAGTCAGTCATGATCCTTGAGCATCCAGGTCTGTGTTAAATACGGTTCTTTTAGATGTTGTGGTAGCACGCAGGAGCTCTGGAACATGTCTTCATTTTCCACGAATATGTTTCATGTCTTGAAAGAATTACAGAAGTTTTTACTCAAGTTTTTAGATTAACTTGAGTGAATTCAATGTGAATTTGAGAACAACGATCCTCAACAGCTTTTTCCTGAGTTTTTTTGAGCTGCTTAAATCCATGCTTTGGTGGCAGTTTCAAAGCCATGATGAGGTATATTAATGAGAAAATCCACATACTTGTATAGTTCTTTATATATATTTTTTTTTTTTTTTTTTTTTTTTAAATGGTGACTGCCCCAGACAAAAATAGCAAAAATCAATGGATGACATCTGTGGATTCTCCTGCACTGTGGCGTGCAAAGCCCTGATGTTCTGACTGTGGCAAGTGTTTTCATTCCCTTGAGGAGTAGTGCTGCCACATAAATGTAGCAGTGTGGATTCTGCATTTTGGATGTCTTTTCTTCTTGTCGATATTGATTTTGGTTTGGTTTATTTTGTTAGTTTGTTGTTTTTTTGTTTTTTTTTTCCGTTTGCTTTGGAAGAAGACGCTTTAATACTGAATTAATATTAATTGCCAATTAGTAAGGGGTGTTCTTTATAAGGTATTTTGTCCAGCACAATTGCATGGCCCATTTACATTCTTGTCAACCTGGGGAGGTCTTCATCTTGCATAAATAACCCAAGCAGCTGCATTTACAGCAGACATTCCAAAATAAATGCTGTATCATAGCATGAATTCACAGTACCTGTACTTGTGATTAAGATAACTTCATAATTACAGACACAGATCCCTGAAGTTCACCACAGTAAAACAGTTTTGTGAGGGGGAAGATGCAAACCCCAAAGCTAGCTGGCAAAAATTAGAATGGATTAAACCAGTCGGATTGAAATGTCTGGTGCACAATCATAAAATCCTGTCCACAAGTTTGAAAGCCTCGTCAAAACCTCATTAGCTTTAATGAGACTTATAATATGCATTCTAGGAGACAGATTGTAGGGTTGAGGCTCAAATTAATACAGAGTTGTTGCATGACAACTTATTAATAATACTAAACTTACCACAACCTATTCTGACAGGGTTTTTTTATGAAGAAGACGGAATTCACTTTTTTTTCCTTTCTTTTTTTCTTTTTTTTTCTTTTTTTCCCCCAATAGGATGATTTTTTTTGCCATGAACCTGATTGCCTAGGGGTCAGATTAACTGCTGGGGGCTTGTGTTTCATCTGTGTCTGTCTGTCCAAATTACATTCTTCTAAATAGATTCAAATAGCATGGTATAATTGTAATATTATAATTGTCCCCTCAGAAACTCTTGCAATATTTGCTGGATAATTATGAACTCCGCATAACCAATCCCAAGGGGTCCTTTGTAGATTTAGAGGGAAATCAAATATGGGCCCTATAAGGATAATCTTTATAAGACTTAGAAGTCAGGATGGGATCAACAATTCTCCTACTTTTTCCTTAGGGTCTTGTTTTGGCAAATTTTGGAACCTCTGGTTCAAAAGGAGAAGTGATAACTTGAGTAACCAACCAGTACAGCTGTAAATTATTTAATTTGATTTAAACTTTTTTTTTTTTTTTTTTAATTTATTCTCCTCACCCCATTTGTTTTCCTGAACTTTGACTAAAAGTTGAGGCATTCTTGGATTTGAAGAGAGAAGTTGCATTCTGTAAATATTTTTTCCTTTCCTCCTCCCTTCTTGCTGCAGTTTCAGTAACATATTTGTATTGCATATTTCATGGGGCCTCTAAATTAAAAAAAAATATATTGTAAAAAAAAATTAATTGCTTTCTTTTTGAAAAGTAATTAATAAGAAGAAAGCACCCAGGAAGGGGTCTCTGTTGTGCCTGTCATTCTTGCTGGTTACTATGACTGATGCTGTATAACATTCCTTCAATCTGTTGTTTAATGGGGATGGATCAGCTGTTAGATAAATTATAGTTGTGAACTTGATTCTTAGTTTTACTCCGTGGGCCTTAGTAAATATAACAAGGAGGTTTCAGAAATAATTTTTGTATCAGCAAAAAAAAAAAAAAAAAGTAATACTTTTTTAATTTTGAGTGTTTGTGTTGGGTTTTTGTTTTTTTTTTTTTTTCCTGCCCCTTTGGTACGTGGCTGCTGTCTCACTGCTGCTTCCTTCTGTGTTTAATTAGCGCCAGGAAAGTTCAGTCCCCACTTAATACATTGTACATCACCTGTGTTTCTGGCAAAATCTGGAATTGCAGTGGAATGGTATTGTCTACCCCAAAGGCTTTTGAGAAATCATAAAATGTTTCACATCATGACCCAAGCTTGAGTCAGCTCATGACTCAGCTTATGTGCTCTTCTCATTTTGAAAAGCAGAGTGATGTTGGCTTTCTTTAATGTCTTGATTCTGTTTAGGACCATCTCTTTTCTCCAAATTCACATGTGAGCTATAAATTTAATGTTCTGAAGATGACTTCCAGACGGGAGAGGTACACTCAATTCCTCGCTGGTGTTGAGGTGTTTAAAGAAAACACTGAAACCTCTAAAATTTGGGACAAACCTTTCAGTTGATGCTGTGTGGGAGGACAGTTAATAGCCACAGCAAACTTTCACTGTCTGCCTGACAAAGAACTGAGTCATAGTTGTATTTTAAAGTTTTGGCAAAGTTTGGGAATTGCCTTGCTTGTTTGTTCAATAATTGGATTTTTTTGTGCTGTGGCTTGGGTGCGGTGGGATTTTTTCTTTTTTTTTCATCCAATTGCACCAATTTCCAATTCTTTAAAAGAAGACTGTCTTAAGGTCTTTGCCTGAGAGGGCCTGAGTTAAGACAGGCTCACCCAAAAACCTATGTCAAATTTATGTTAATGCAAATGCTTCTAGTTGGTGGGATGATGTGTGGAAAAAGAAAAATAAAATAAAAAAAAAAAAAAAGAAAAAAAAAAGAAAAAACAAAGCAAACCCCAACAAAACAAAACAGTAATGTGAATATATGACAATTTTGTCACCTAGAAGTGTAGCTTGGGTAAATGTACTGATAAGAAAAGGATTCAATACTTTATTCCAAACTCTCTCTCAGGCTGGGTAGAGCTGAGTTGTCATTGGGATTTTTGCATTAGTAGTCCACAAGCTTCGTCTGTGATGAATTATCAGCAAGAATCATTCACATGCAGAACACATTCAATTATTTCTTTGTCCGTCCCTGCTTGTCTCTTCAAAACATAAAATAAAAAAAAAAAAAAAAAAAAAAGGAAATACCAAACTCTGTGAAAAAAACTAAATAGCTAAAGAGTTCTACACCTCTATCCACAAAACACACTTGGGTGTGCTGTGCAGAATTTCATGGATTAAGAGCTCATAAGCAGCATTTTGAATAGCTTAAAAATGTAGTTAATGCTGTGCTTTCATCTCACAGATCAGGCTCTCATGGCAACCCTGGAGAGTTATGAATTTCACCATAAATGACCACAATTCATCATATTAATCGTATTTCATCATAAATTACTCTGATTGTTCATTATTTCAGCTGTAGCTTATGTGTTTTTTGGACTTCACTGAAGATGCAATTACTTACAGAAAGTCACTTGTCACCTCTTATTGTATTAATGACAAATTAAATTTTGGACTCATTGCAGTGATTTGTTTTTACACAGGCTACTCTTTGCAGGATTAAAATTTGGAGAAAACTAAGAACTTGAAAGTTTCTGTAGCCTGAATCAAAGCCAGATGATGGCATCCTGAAGGACCTTATTTGAGTAGCTTAGACATAAGGCCAACATTTCTACATTCTCTGGAGCCACATAAATATTTAGATATTATTACAGTACTTAATTATGTCTCACAGTGATGCAGTTTCTTGTGAAATACAGACATTTTATTAATTCAAATGGAAAGCCAGGTCGATTTCTTGAAAATTTAACTAGCATTGCATTTATTTGTACAATTAAATATATACAGTTTTACATTGTATAAATGCAGTCTATTTACAATGCAATTAAATTTTGCTGGCTATGAGAATTCGTATTCTTTACATATCAATGGTGCTTTCAATTTAATCAATTTTTAGCAAGATAATCTAACTAAATTTCTAGCTAAAAATTTTTGTGATGGTAAGACTGAACTAGTGACACCACCAACACAAGTTTCACAGTGAGACATTGTGGTTTGTTTTTTTCTGGTTTTTTTTTTTTTCCAACCCCAAAATGAAGTAATGGTAATTTAATGTCAAAATTTAAGGGAGAAACCCTCTTTTCCAAATCATTTCCATGTGGGACTTTATGCTGACTGTGTATGAGGCATATTGAGTAACACAGAACTGAAAACTGAATTAATATTATATTTATGCTGTGTTGTAGCAACGTTCATATCCTTGCCAGTACAAGATCCCAAAAACAAGCTGCCACTCACTCATAATGAATTCTCCCACCTGCTTCTTTATAATACACTGCTAGCTTGATTTTTTTTTTCTTTTTTTCTTTTTTTTTTTTTTTGAATAATCCTCATTGACCTTTTAAAGGAACAGAACAACAAGATCTGATTGCAAAAAAGCAAGCAATTTTGGAATCTATCCCTAATTAAGGCCCAGATAATCCCTTTTGATTTTTGCCATGGAGTGGGTGATAATGACAGCAAACCTGTTGGGTGCCTGAAAATCCACTGGTATTCAGAGATTGGCTTATCTGATGCTATCTTTTACTGCCTTCTGCTTATTTTTTCCTCTCCTCCCTTTTTAATTTCTGTGTGCTTGAAGAAAAATTGAAATTTGAGATATGACTAGAGATGAAAGAGACGTGTTATGGGTGGAAGTGATGCTGTTGGCTCATGACATGAGATATATGGAGGGATTATTCAAATAATACTTTTCCTACTTTAATGTTCTGCCAGGCAAGTGTTTTTGGATGGACTGAAAAAAAAAAAAAAAAAAAACAGGTGTGAGTATGGTGAATTATTTACAATTAATATGTGCTTAGTTACGCTTCTGAACACCTCGTTTTATCTGTAAGTCTGAAGAAAATGAGTTCAATGCTTTTCCTCACACAACATTTATTCCTGTGTAAATACCTTCCGATGACTTTGATGGGATTTTTGACTTTTTATTTTAATATAGAAAAAGTAAAAAATCAAGATATGGATGAGTGTGGACAGTGCATGTGTCTTTATGCATTCTGAAACAAACAAAAGTAAGGATTTGTACTGCACACAGAAAAGGAGTTCTTGAGTTTTTCATAATAGAATAAACATCATATTTATAATTTAATTAAACCAAGCTTTTGGCTTGTAGGTGGGTAACCAAAGAATCACTAACCTGTCAGTGGTGCATCCCCATATTTTTGTTATTTTTTTAATCCCTTTGGCCCTGACATAGAAAGTAACAACAGACCTTAAAGTCTGTCATGCATAATTAACACTTCCTGCATGTCGTGGTAATGGTGACAATTTTCTTTTGCCATTGTGACATAAAAATGTGTCCCATGGGATTGCATTACATTACATTACATTACTGAAAGAAAGTCTCACAGGAGCATCCTTATTAAAAAACAAGTTTCAAGAGAGCCTTGCAAACTCTGTAGTCAGTTTTTAGCCTCTTAAACAAGTAATAAAAACACAAGCACTGGCATCTCAATGCATTTCATGTTCAGAAACTAAAATTATTATGACTTCTTCCTTTTCTTTTTATCCTGCTAATCACAAAATTCCAGGAAATCCCTGGAGGAGGAGATGTTATTTCACACCTACTACTTTTCGCTGTGACAATGGGAAGTGGCAGCATTTCTTGCACTGCAAGGTGTTCCTCTGGTGGCTTGGAAGTGTGCATTTTTTTTTTTTATCTTTTCATTTAATCTGTTCTAGAAATTCTGCCTGTGGAAAGCCAGGCAGCAGCAGACACAGGATCGGCCACTGCTCTGCTGGTGTTTTCCACAGCACAGTTTTTTGGTGTCATTTATCACGTGATTAAGTGGAATATATCACTGCCTGTTTACTATGTGGGGGCAGAGCACTGTAGATTAAAGAGGGCCTGGAATTCTCTCTGAAAAGGTGGGGGGGAAAGGCCAGGAATTCAGAGCAGAAGGTGTCTGTGGAAGCACCATCATTGTGAAAGAGGATGGCCAGGCAGCAGGGTTGGTGTTTGGTTCAAGCTGGAGATTTTGCATCAGGTTAGACACGGAATGAACATTCCAAATCCGCTTCACAATATTGCAGGGAGAGAGTGAGGTGTGTAGTTTCCAGGAGGCACAATTCCTGCCTGTGCCTGTGGTTCCCAGCTGGACTGCAGAGAGCTAAGAGAGCAAGGAGAAGAGCAGGACACCGGGAGAAAGATGGGGAAAGGGATGTGTTCCCTCTGAGCAGCTCCAGAGAGGAGCAGAGATGCTCTAAATTCAGTGATACCGTAAATTACCAACCCCATAATATTGCTCACCCATTTGTTACTCGCTATTTTTGGCTTTGTAAGCTGGAGTTCAGAATACAGTCCAACTTAAAATAAGCAAAAACATTTCATGTAGACAGCCTGCTTTCTACCTGACAGGAGGGTGCAGCCAGGTGGGTGTCACAAGCAACCAGTGGCAGGACGAGAGGGGACAGCCTCAGGCTGGGCAGGGTCAGGATTCAGGAGGGATTTATTCAGTGAAGGGCT
Source organism: Vidua macroura (assembly GCF_024509145.1). Classification (NCBI taxonomy): domain Eukaryota; kingdom Metazoa; phylum Chordata; class Aves; order Passeriformes; family Viduidae; genus Vidua; species Vidua macroura. Next base: position 80,891,196 of record NC_071611.1, read on the forward strand.
TGTCAGGCATTGGAAAGTGCTGCCCAGGGAGATTTGGAGTGCCCACCCCTGGAGGTGTCCCAGGAATTCCTGGAGGTGGCACTCAGAGCTCTGGGCTGGGGACAAGGTGGGGATGGGGCACAGCCTGGCCATCCAAGACCTTGGATGTCTTTTCCAACCTAAATGATTCTGTGAAACATGTTAGCCACATGGACACCTAAAGGAGATCTTGACAGATTCTGACAGTTTTGTTTGGCTAAAAATACAAAGTGAGGGGAAGGGGGGAAGTGAGAGGAGCAGCGTGACACAATTCCTGCGCCCAAACAGCTGGGGAACACACAGGCATTAGCTAAACACCTTGAATGCCAAAATGATAATTAGCACCACATTTCTGAAGGATTATGAATCTCAGAACTAAAATCAGCTACGTGTACATAGAAGTGGTTTGATTTGGGAGCACCATTGAGCCTGGTTTCCATTTAATAGATGTTCAAGACTGGGAGCACAAAACCTGCAAGATGCTCAGTGCAGGCGACTGCTTTGTCTTTCAAGTGCCCCTCTGATGTCCATGGAACAAATTGCACTTCAAGTCAGGTAAATGTCTGAAATGTGAGGATTATTGTGAGGCTTCTCATACAGCAGATCTAGAATTGGAATTTCACATTTAGGAATCACTTGTGTGGCCACTTTGCAGCTGATTGTCAAGGCATCTAAAGCTGTTAGAGTGGCCTTTCTCAAATGCTGAACTGCAGACCTTCTAAGAGCAATATCACAAACAGCATTCTTTAAAAAAAATCTAAAATAATACTTGTCTGGATGTTGGTGGGTTTTTTTATTGGCATTTTTAAAAATTTTCCGTGAATTCTTAGCAATTGTCAAGATGTCTCTTCTCCTGCTTGGATTCTGGCAGGGCAGTAATCCATATCAAAGTGCTCTGGCATGCAGGAGAATGGAAATGGTAGACTGGCTTTTAGATCTTAATTCTGACAGGGATTTTATTGTCCCCTTAGGAAAAAAAAAAAAAAAAACCAAAAAAAAAACCCAAAAAATGCAAACAAAAAAAAAAAAAACAAAACAAACCCACAAAAAAGAAAAACAAACAAAAGCTAAGCAAAACAAAAACCCTGCAAACAAACAAAACAAAGAAAAACCCTGCCAACCAAACAAAACAAAATAAAAACCCCAAACAAAAACAAGTAAAACCAAAAAAAACCCCAAACCAAACAAACAAACACTAAAACAAGCACAAAACAAAGCATACAAAAAACAAAGGAAAAAACACCCACAAAATAACCCAAAAACATCCGCAAAAGCCCCCCCCCAAAAAAAAAAAACCTACAAAGCAAACAAACAAAAGGAATCAACACAAAATAACAAAGCAAAACTTAAACAAATCCACTGAAGTTCCTAATATTTCCACAGAACTATAGTAAAAATCAGTCACCATCGCTTTAACCAAAAAGTTTCACTTTCCCAGGAGGAAATGAGACCACACATAAGGGTTGATCTCCTTTCTTTATGGCTACTGAGATGTTTTGGGTTTGTTCTGCCCTGGGAAATGCCCTGCTCAGATTCTCTGCTGTGCTCTGCCACTGAAAAGATGAATGTTTGATACTTCTGCTTCTGTTTTATGCTCACCTGGAACTTTGACCTACGTGGCAACAGTGAGGCGCAGGCACAAAACAAAACAAGACAAGCACACAAAAAAAATACCCCAAAACTCTCAAGCTAACAGAAAACATCCAGGCTCTCGCCAAATTTGTTCAGGGAGACAAAAAAACACTTTCATTAGCAAAAGTGCTTAATATACTGCTAGAAGAGGAATGTAGGCGTTGTCAGTCACTGCTCCCTTCATTATAAAAGCAGCAAGAACTGCAGGTGGAATCATGAAATTATTGACAGTGATATCACAGAAAGCGGATTTTTGATGTCTAGAGAATCTGTGCCACCACTCACTTTTGGTCTTTTTTGTGTTTTACTTTGTTTGTTTGTTTGTTTGGTTTTTTGTTAAGGTTCATTACCTAGAGCCTGGCCTTATCCAATCACAAGCTCTACGGCTTAATTTTTAATTTTGTTCTTGGCAGAGCTGGGTGAGATCACTTATCTTTGGTATATCAGAAGTACATCAACTCTTGGGCACTGTATTTGAATATTTGATACAGAATGGTGGGCAGTGGGGTGTAAAAACTAGGCAGTACAATTATTAGATAAATCACCTATGGGGACTCACTAATGGTCATCACATCATTTTTGTGGGATTTTTTGTAGTTTTGCAGGTTTCTTTGTGTTTTGGGTTTGTGGTTTTTTTGTTGGTTTTTTTTTTTTTGGGTTTTTTTTTGTTCTTGTCGTTGGGTTTTCTTGGGTTTGTTTTTGCTTTTGGGATGGCCATAAGCAAAAGTGTGTTTGCAGGTTCCAAACACCATTTTTATTAGTCTGTGTTTGGTTCTGTTTATTTGGAGTTTCAGCAGGAGCAGGCCTATGTCACAAAAAAAAAAAAAAAGAAAAAAACAAAACCCAATGCCTCCCAAAAAAAAATCCAAAACCACCCTGAAACCCCTAAAACAACAACAAAGAAAAAGCAAACAGGCAACAAACAGAAACGACAAAGCAAAAAAAAGAAAACCAAAACAACCAAACAAAAACCCACAACAAACAAACTGACAAACAAAAATCCCACACCAAAATCAATACTCTTTGGGCCTGATTTATTAGGAAGTATTTGATTTCTTTAGGACCGGGTATCAGATGGATTGATAAGGGAGTGGATGACTGTGAAGAGGTACTGACAATTTTGCTGTTAAAAATAGAAGCAGCGCAAGACCCCAGCAAATAAAAGTTCATGGAACTTACATCTCATGCTGCTGAATAGATTAGCATTTCCAGAAATGCTTACAACTGCAATCTCCAACCAGTGATTTTGAAGATAAATACAGAGGTCTCTAGCAGTGATAAATGCAATGCTTTTCATGGTTTTGTTTACTTTAAGTACTTTGATCCCGGTTCTTAATCTATTTTCATGCTAATATGTTTTATCTGGGAAGACACGTTGTCTTCATTTCACTCCTGACAATGAAACTTACTAAATTTACTTCATGCTTAAGTTTTATTTATCCATTTATAGCATTCTTCAATGGAGCTGTAGTGGAGGGCAATACTGCCTGGCTTTGATCTATAATGACTCAAGATGGTTTCTATTGTGATGCCTTGTAGATTGCTTTCAATAGTTGAGCTTTTCAGACAGTGTTGTCAGCCTTCCTTGGCAGCTGCTGAAAGGAAAATATTCATATCACATTGTCTTCCTTTCAGTCACCTACCAGGGTAGGTGAATAAGGAAGAAACAGGTTGAAAAACGCAGAAATTGTTGTTTGAGCTGACTTTTCTTGAACTATATAAAATATACTGGTACTTCAGTTGCAGCTTTCATAACTGAAATAATCTTATTTCTGAATAACATAGGAGGAGAATTCAGCAAATACCTTTATACAGTGTAATAGATGTCTGCTCAAAAGCAGAGGATAATTTTTTTTTATTGATCTCTCCAAATCATCTTGCATGCCTCTTGCATATTTGGTTTCGAGCAAGACTAGAAGGAGCCATTTACAGCAATTTCTGGGTTAGTAACCTGGCATTCTGAAACACCACTGAGGCATAATTGATCTGCCACTAGAATAAACTAAAGGACTTCAGTGTTTCTGGATGCTTCCTAAAAATAATAGCTTTACACTGCATGGCAAGGAAGCTGTAGCAGGTGAGTAATGAGGGGAAAATCATAACGGGCTGTACACAAATGGAAAGACAAACACTACTAACTGAGGCTGAAATAAAAAAAATTAAAAAAAAAAAAAAAAAGAACACCAAAAAAAAAAAACCTGGCTAAAAAGTAAAGAACTAATCAGAAACATATGAGAAGTAGAAAATGCGGTTTAAATGTTGCTGGATTGAAAACGAGACAGGAAATTGGAGGAAAGGACAGAAGGAATACTATGAGGGCATTAAAGCCTAAGAAATTGTCTTTAAAAAAATTGTGGTTCAATTAATGGATAAGAACAATTCAGATACTGCTGCCGTTGACAATATCGAGCTGCAGCAACACCTTGGAGTTAACGGATTTAATTTGGGCTGGCGGCAGCGTGGGGCAGGTTCCCTTTGGATTTAAATGGATTCCACTGATCTCGTTAGAAGCTGTTGTGTAACAGCTCATGGCCCTGCCCCAGCGCTCTGATCCAGCTCCCTGGAAGAGTTTTATTTTTTTTTGCTTCCAGCTTTGCTGGGAGGTTTATTGGTCCTTGGTGCCAAGTGTTGTGCGAACAGTGCTTTTATCATCCAGGATGTTTCAGTCTTGTGCACTCCTCGTCTTTGAGGCAGGTCAACCTTGGGCAGCAGTGGCTGTGCCCTGGAGCCGAACATCACATCTTTTGGGGCAAAAAAACCCCTGAATTCAGGGCACGGGTGATGTCCTAGCCCCCACAGTGGTGACTAACTGTGGGCGTAACTGCCTCGTGGTCTGGGAGAGCTCACTGGAAAATGAATTTTCAGAGAGTTAGTTTGAGGTCAAGATATCAATGCAAGGAAATGGCAGCAATTAAAATGGTTGTAGATCCCAGCAATACAGAGGAGTGCTCAGACAATAATTTGACTTTGGGAAAGGGAGGAATCAGCACCTATTAAAAAAAAAAAATATATATATATATAAATAAATATACATATAAAAATATATATTTCATATATAACACTGTACTGCTGTACTCCAATAAATAAAAAGTTCCGCTGGCAAACACATAACTACAACATACAAAAAATAACAGCTGATTCCTTTAATGAGGCTCACAAATAGAGGGGAAAAAGGAATTCCCTAATGAGCCTCTGGGTTGTACCTAATACCTTCGTTTGAGAAGAAATACGTTGAAAATCTGGAATTTTATAGTCTATTTATCAGTCATTGTAATTGTGGTCTCTTTTCAAGATCAGGCTGCAGCAACATATTTGTGCACTCACAACAACTCTTTTATATGTTCTGTTGGTGAATAGTGAGGCTTCTCTAATCACCTGGTTGTGCTGTAACTACTGTGTTGTTTGTTGCTGGCATAAATTGCTGTGCAGCAATGGCAAAAGATAAAGAAATAACACTTGTAAGTGTAGGGTGGGGGCTGAACTGGCGTGCATTTTGTGTTTTGGGTGAAGGGAGAAAGAAAACTGAATGAAGTTAATTGTATCAACGCATTTAAGAATAAGCTGAAGAACAGGAAGAAGGAGGAGACTGGTGGTAATCACAGAAGTATATAAAAAGAATATATGTATTCCACTGGTCTGGTGCTAATCCCATATAAATCCATGTAAAGACTTTGTTCTTAATCTGAAAAAAACCCCACAGTCCTCTGTTGTGACATCCCATGTTCACAGATGTGGAAAGTGGAAAAGGATCAGTAAGGACTGACGCACATTTTTAACTTTATTTGTACCCATCAAACTGTAATCACCTTCCTCCCCTTCTTCCTGTACACTGGATGAAGAAATGAGTTAATTTTGTTATTTTTGTTTTAATAGCTTAAATTTATTTGTGAATATGCATTCATAATATTAATTTTTCTCACTTCCTTCTCAGTATTTTTCCCTCCCTTTGGGATTTACTCTATCCTTAGTCCTGTGTTTTAAAAATTCATACGCTGCATGCAGACACAGGACTGTGTTAAGGGTCAAAGAAGACCAATTGCATTTCAAACATGAAATGATGTAGGCATCCTGTTCTAATTAACAGGGTTTACATTGCATTGCACTGCTTTACAGCCACCCCACATTACATGGATGTGGTGGTCAACAAAGCAAAGCTGCAGGGGAAAAAAACCCACCAAAAAAAAAAAAAAAAAAAAAAAAGAGACCAGTTAGATAACCCTCCTTGTGCTTTTTCACCACTGTTAAGCCAGAGTGGGAGACCAAGTTTGCTTCCAGGTCTGCTGTGGCCTCTGGGGTGTATCTGGGATGTTGGAGGGCAGGTTAATGACTTGGTCTTGTGAGCAGAAGCAGTTATCATGCACCTCATTCCTCCACATTTTGGCCGTCTTGTGATGCCAGAGAACAAACTGATTCGTTTGCTCTGTGTTCAGAAGCTGAAAGAGAGTAGTTGTCTGGCTCAGTAGTCCAGGACCCATATGTACTGTTATTAAAATAACATTTAAGCTCCCTGTTGCGACAGAGCATTGTAAAAGCATCACAACCTTGGTCACTCCAGTTGTGAACATCTGTAATTTACTCTTTTCTGTCTGACTTCTTCCTTTTCCATCCTTTCTCAATGACTGTTCCCAACTCTTCATTTTCAAATGTTGCTCCACAGAAAGCAGTGAGGATTTCCAAGCGGCTTTTTTAAAGCTTGGTTTACAACGTACAGCGGGTAATAAAAATAAATTAAAAACCACTGCCAAGAATACAGTTTGTTTGTGCAGTGTGGCCATACTGAGACGAGGTTTTGGCATATATAAACCGTTTCCTTAATATTCTTGCAAAGCACCGTGTAGACAAGTGGCTGTGACAGCGCGAGGCAGCGCCTACCACGTGAGAGCAACAAATTAATTTATCATAGCCCAGTTTACACCTTGGCTAAATCTGTGTTTGCGTGTCTTCATGTCACATGCGTGGATTATGTGCCCTCGGAGGCCCACAGTTCCTGCAGTGCAGTGTCCACCTCCTCAGGACAGGAGGACAGGGAGCTCCTGGAGCAGGTCCAGTGGAGGGAGGGGGACAAAGGTGATTCAGGGCCTGGAGCATCTCTGTGCCCAGGAAGGGCTGAGGGAGCTGGGGCTGCTCAGCCTGGAGAGGAGCCCCAGCTGAGAGGGACCCCAGCCCTGGGCATCCCTGGTGTCCGTGGGTGTCCCAGTCTGTCCCAGTCTGTCCCTGGGTGTCCCCATGTGTCCCCCTGTGTCCCTGGGGGTCCCTGCATATCCCTGCCTGTCCCTGAGTGTCTATCCCTGTCTGTCTGTCCCTGTGTGTCTCTGGCTGTCTGTTCCTGTCTGCCCCTGTGTGTCCCTGTCTGTCTCTGTCTGTCTGTCCCTGTGTGTCCTGTTGTCCCCCTGTCTGTCCCTGTGTCCCCCTCTCTGTCCCAGTCTGTCCCTGTCTGTGTGTCCCTGGGTGTCCCAGTCTGTCCCTGTCTGTGTGTCCCTGTCTGTCCCAGTCAGTCCCAGTCTGTCCCTGGGTGTCCTGGTGTCCCCCTGTGTCCCTGGGTGTCCCTGTGTGTGCTTGTCTGTCTCTGTCCATCCCTGTGTCACCCTGTCTGTCCCTGTGTGTCCCTGCCTGTCCCAGTCTGTCCCTGTCTGTCTGTCCCTGTGTGTCTCTGGGTGTCCCCCTGTGTCTCTGTCTGTCCCAGTCTGTCCCTGTCTGTCCCTGCCTGTCCCTGTCTGTCTGTCCCTGTGTGTCTGTCTGTCCCAGTCTGTCCCAGTCTGTCCCTGTGTCCCTGGGTGTTCCCCTGTGTCCCTGTCTGTCCCAGTCAGTCCCAGTCTGTCTGTCCCAGTCTGTCTGTCCCAGTCTGTCCCTGTCTGTCCCTGTCTGTCCCTGTCTGTCTGTCCCAGTCTGTCCCTGTCTGTCCCAGTCTGTCCAGTCTGTCCCAGTCTGTCCCAGTTTGTCCCAGTCTGTCTGTCCCAGTCTGTCCCAGTCTGTCTGTCCCAGTCTGTCCCTGTCTGTCTGTCCCTGTCCATCCCAGTCTGTCCCAGTCTGTCCCAGTCTGTCCCAGTCTGTCCCTGTCTGTCTGTCCCTGTCTGTCTGTCCCAGTCTGTCCCTGTCTGTCCCAGTCTGTCCCAGTCTGTCTGTCCCAGTCTGTCCCTGTCTGTCTGTCCCTGTCTGTCTGTCCCAGTCTGTCCCTGTCTGTCCCAGTCTGTCCCAGTCTGTCTGTCCCAGTCTGTCCCTGTCTGTCTGTCCCTGTCTGTCTGTCCCAGTCTGTCCCTGTCTGTCCCTGTCTGTCCCAGTCTGTCTGTCCCAGTCTGTCCCTGTCTGTCTGTCCCTGTCCATCCCAGTCTGTCCCAGTCTGTCCCAGTCTTTCCCAGTCTGTCTGTCCATCCCAGTCTGTCCCAGTCTGTCCCAGTCTGTCCCAGTGTGCAGAGCTCAGGGCAGCCCCAGGCTCTGCTCCAGGCCCAGCGATGGCCCCAGAGCCCCGGGCAGGGCCTGAGCCCAGCAATTCCTGCCCAGGAGGCAGAACTGCTGCCCTGGGCAGAGCCAGCCCTGAGCAGAGCCCAGAGGGGCTCTGGGGTCTCCTCCTGGGGATGTTCCAGAGCCACAGGGACACAGTCCCATGTGCTCTGGGGTGGCCCTGCTGGAGCAGGGAGGTGGCACCAGGTGACCCAGTGTGGTGCCTTCCAAGCTGGCCCATCCTGGGGCTCTTGCCTGGTGGCTTTAGTTACAATGAACCTGGTAGATTAATTATTTAATCCAGTTTTGTATCGTATTTGAGAAAAGTCTAGGAAGAAAACTTCATTTACAAGTATTTAGCAGAATTTATACAGAGGTCTTTTTACGCGTGACAGTTTCAGATTTCATTCTGTTTGTGGACAAGTTGGAACAAATGAGGTAAAAATTGCATCAATCCTTTCCAGAGGCTCTTAGCAAAAATGACCTAGAGGATTTTCATCACTCATCCACAGAGCTTACATGGCACTGCCAGCTGCATTGTCCAAAACAAACAGAGTCAGTTCTTTATTGCAGCTGATAGCTGTAATGCCCTTACTGTTTCATGTCCCTCACACAAGAGGCTCATATCTGCAGTGCCTAATTGATATTCTGAATGTGACCAGCAACATCACCTTCCTGTAAAATCAGAAAGAAAACGATGAAAACTGGCACTTCTGCTGCATCTCTTTAGGTGACGTGTCTTTTTTGACAGTGGCAGCACTTCCATGGTGAAAAAAATAGAAAATCCATGTGACCAAAAAATGTGTGAAATGAATGCAGTAAGACTTGTTACCTGTAATGGTGAAAAGTCACAGAATATTTTGCTTTATTCTCTCTATGCATAGGATTTGGTGTAATGAAAGAGAGCATTGTGGATGCTGTCCATGTAGGAAAGCATGTTCAGTCCTGGCATGCCAGTTGAAATGGTCATCTGGGGTGCTGGTGGGTTTTGCAAGCGAATCCTTGGTTGCCTCCACATCCTCCACTCCTTTTACTCCTGCCTGCAGATGGATTTTGGTGGGGAAAATCTGAATTCAAGTGGAGGTTCTGATTCTGAACCAATGCCCGGTCACTGGAGCACCTTGGGATCACATGGAGTGAAGTGATTTAAAACTGAAGCAAAATCCACAACCTTCATACAATGTAAATATGAAAACCACCATCACTTCAATAGTGTTGGCATCTCTTGTAAGAAAATGTTGCCAAATAAGGTGTTTAGGAGTGGATATCCAAAAATAGAAGTAACTAGAAATCAATGCATACTTTTCAAAGTGTAATGAGAATCTGCTTAGAACTTATATTCTACAGTACTTCATTTTGGTGCAGATAGAAGGGTATAATGAAGCATAATCAGAGTTTAAAAACTGTTAATGATGACTTTTTAATTGCTCAACTTTCAAATTTGGATTTGCTTAGGATAGGAAAAGATAAATTCACCAGTGCTGAGATTAAAGATTGCCTAGCAACCAGAGAATGAATATATCTAATGTAGGGAAAACAAAGGAAGAACAAACCACTTTCATTTCCATATAGATAAAGTTTGTATAAATATAAAAGTGTGGAAATAAATATATTGTGCACGCACAAACATAGACATGCACCCTAGTTCTTCCAAATTTCCAACTTGAAATGCTGTGGATCATTAAAAAAAAAAAAAAAAAAAAAAAAAAAAATGGAGAGGCAAAACCAAGTTCTAAGATGTGGATGAAAATTGGGCATTTTCGTTTAAAAGTGATAAATCCACAGTAAATGTTTCAGTTTTATTTTAAATTGTCCTGTTTCACTGATGAAGTGAAAGTAGAAAGTGGAAAGAAAACAGTCAAGACCAGTAAAAATATGTGCATCTGAAAGCTTTTAGGTCTGTAAGGACAAGAAGGAAAGATGTCACCTGTCTAGAGAAGGTCATAATCACTTAGAGCTGTTAATTTTGAAGGACTGTGCTAATGATTAAACTATGTGCATTCATTGTTCCTCTGTGGAAAATGGGATGGGCAAGAAATGTGAATATTTTATTAACTGAGACATTTAGAGTGAACACAATGCCAAAAATCTCCTGATCAGCTTTAGAAGTAAAGGACAAGCAACTGGGAATGATAAGGTATTTCTGCCATGACTTGGAATACCTTCTGAAAATTTTAATTGAACAAAACAAATTAATAGAGAGACAGTTTAGCCTAATTGCCCTGTGCAGAAAGTCTTAAGGTCTTATTCATTCCCTTTTCATAAACCCCTTTCACCCCACAGATGTGAACAGGTGCAGAAAACGCAGGTTTATTCACCTGAGTCCCAGCAAGTGGCAAAAAAAACTGTGTGAACACAGAAATCCACTGTGTGAACGCAGCTGAGGCGAGCAACAACCAGAAAACCAAAGCAAAGTGTGCGGGGACTGCCTGGGTAATTTTTAGCCAGCTTTGTTGAGCATGCAGAGAGAAGAGATGTGGGAGGCTGTGTTGATGGGGACCAGGGTATCTTCATTAAAGGCATTTTTCTTCCCTCTCCCTGGCTCTGCAGGAAGCATCACTGCTGCTGGCTGGGGTTGGGTGCTGGGGGTGGTGTCACCTGTGCCGTCAGCTGAGCAGGCAAGGGAATATCTCTCTTTTTTCCCTTTGATGAAACACTGTCTCGACTGATGGCAGCTTTCCTCAAATCTGCACAGCAGCCTGTGCATGGAAGATTTCCCAAAAGTTGTAAAAATATTCAGAGCCGTGTTATATAACCACGTTCTCCCTTTAATCGTTTTTGATCCATTTTTTACTAATGAAGATGTGAAATGACAGGAATAGTTCATATTCTTTTTTTTTTTTTCCCTGCAGAGCCTGTTGGCATAGAAATGAACTCTCTGTAACCTATGGAGGAGAGAAGAGTTTACTTTTTAAGCTGTTTTCTGTTTCTACTTGTGTTTCATATTGTCAAACATCAGATGCTTAAAAGGTCTATAACACAGCAGGCTGAAGTGCAGTGACCTGCTGCTCTTTCACATTCAAATTAATAAAGTAGCTCACAGTGTAGACCTTTAGAAAGGCAAGAGATTATTCTTTTTTTTTAAGGAAGAAAGGGATTTATTATGATAGAAATTAATCTCTGCAGACATTACTTTAGAGCTTTATTCTAACTCTTGAAGTAGGGACACACTTTTACAGTATTGCACCATTAGATTAAATCCAAATCTTAAGTCAGCACTTCATCTTCGCCCAGGATTAATGTTTCAGCCCAGTCCCAGAGTGGGATTCAAATGGTAATTCTCTGATTAGAATAATCTGATTTTCTTTTTGTAATGCCATCTCAGGTTTTGAGAAATCAGCTGGTGCATCTCCTCAGATTACGAGACCAGAAAAAGTTAGAATTAGAAAACGTTTTTTACACTTGGTTTTACACAAGTTCATTGCAGGTCTCCACCACAACTACAAGCTACAGTTTAAGTCTGTAGAATCCCTTGAGCACAGAGGCTTTCAGAAGTAACCACCTTGATTTTCATGAGACCTGTGATAAAATAATTTTTTCTTTTTTACCCTGAGGTTTCCATTCTCCTGTAGTTTTCTTGTCCAGCCAGTGGACATTCCAAGTTGACATTATTGCTTCACGCATTTTCTAAAACCATTTAGACACTCTGCCAGGAGTGCTCTAGCTAAAAATTTAGCTGAACTTTCTACCTGCACAGTAAGCAAATCAGCCCAGAAAAGAAGCAGAAGGAGGTAGATGAGCTATTGGTATCTAGAAACCTTATTTTTCAAATAATAAGTGAGACAATTTAATTATTCCAACTGTCTTTTTTACCTTAGGAGAAACAAATTAGCTGCCTCGCCATTAAATCTGAAGAAACAGCTTACAAATTTCTTAAAAAGAACTGCAGAGCTCATCTGTTTCTACGTTCACACTTTGCATCTCTGCACAGGTGTGTCTTCAACATGATTTATGGTTCTGTGGAGGAATAGGTGTGAACTTGGGCACTGTGCAGATGATTCTGTAAATCAGGAAACTATTAAAGCTCTTTTTCTGAAAATTTATTTTACCCTGAGAATGCTACAGGTGGCAAGTACTTTCTCAGTCTTCTTCTGGGGTTTAGGTGCTCTTCTTGGCTTCAGAATTGGTGCTTTTTTTTTTGCTACATCTATACCACATTTCTGTTAACTGGCTGTTTCCTGGGCCGTTCATTTTTTGGTGCTGCCTGGAGACTTCTCTTTTGGAACAAGTTTTATTCTCATGAAAGCGAATGGCCATGAATTTTATTTCTTTAGAAAGAGCTTGTAAAATAAGCCACATTTCCTGTAGCCACACAGGAAATTGAGTACAATTATGGCTGCTGTTTTAGACAGAAATGATGGCCCCCCTCTTCCCAACAATGGTGGAACCGAAAGTTGAACTTTAAAACACACGCTGTATAGAATACCAGAAAATATCGTGTCTCCCTAAAAATCTGTGTGTCTAACATCATAAGCTCATATGTCATTCTCTTTGCAGCTACAGCATCAGCACATTTACCTCAGTATCAGCTGCTGTGGGTTTCACTGCCTCATTATATAACGTATACTCAATGTGTTCGTATTTATATTTAATGCCCATTACACAAAAGAATGAAGAGGGTTGATTTTTTTCCATGCACACTTGCTGTTTCACAGAGTGTGCTCTATTTTTAAATTATAGAAGGAGACGTGGCCCAGACACCCGAATGCTCTTTATTCAATCACTTCTATCATTACAGTTTTGAAATGTGAATCCACAGGATCTTTTTAAGGCAGGTTTCTCTCTTTATCATCATATCATTGTCTCGAGCAGATGTCTCTCAGAGCAGCAGTTCTGCCAGAAAGCCTAATAGTTATCATTCTAGGTGTTATAGTTGAGGGAAATTGTCTCCATTTCAGGCTAATGATGTTGTGCATGGGGACTGGAATGCTTCTCTCAGGCCTAATTCGGGATACCTTAGCTTTTGGCAGGTATTTCTGCCCCAGAAACTGTAACATTAAATAGTGAATAGCTTTAAGTTGGATTAAATAATTCTTTTTCATGTTTTTATCTTTTTTTTTTTTTTTCATTGCAAATTAATTGGTGTATAATAAGGGCAGCTGGCTGGTCTATCTGCTTTTAGGATGAGCGCTCTGTGAGGGTGCAGGCGGTTGTGGGATGGAACTTCTCCCTCTGCCCATCTCCTTCACCCTTCACGTCACAAAAGTTGTTTTTATAAACTGTGAATTTCTGTTCCTGACAAGGATTGATGGGCTAACTGTTAACATCACAGAGAGATGCATTATTTATGCACACAAGGGTTGGGCTCCTTCTTCCAGGCCGTCCTCTGCCGTCAAGCAAAGAATTAAACTCCTCAGTCAGGAATCGCGCAATGTTTCATTTTTGTGGGGTTTTATGGGATAAAAAAATATGTTCTATCAATGTTTAAAGTTCAGCAAAGAGCAGGTGTACAACTTCTACCCAACTCCCCACCACTACCTGCTTGTGGAAAGGAGCAATAGTTGTATATTCAGTATTTTATTGAAAAGCATGTGGCTTAAAAAATAGTTACGTGAACACGCGGAAAAAAGCACGATGGACTTGCAGAAAAGTTTTTCTCTGGGATTTTAATGAAAAAGATCCAATTTCATTGGTTGAGTTACTCATTATGGACAAAAAACATCACATTCCTTAAAAGAAAAAATCCTAGGTTTTAGTAGAGAGCAAATGTATCAGCATTTTATTTGAGTTTTGCTGTATAATTTTTCCTGAGATTGGAGAATAAGGGAAGGTTCTTAATTAAAATTCTAATTTGGAGTTTTCATGGGTCTCTTTGATTTTATTATTTTTGTCAGGCTTTTTTTTTTTTTTTATTCTTAAACCAAGCATGGTTTCCAAAGAGAGGATGGACCATTTGCTCAAGAACTCATTTCACTTCAAAATGTTATGAAAAATTGAAAGATGAGCTGAAAAAGGATAATAATTTTAAAAATCCCACAGATTTAGGACCCTTTGATACTAAATCAAGTGTCAAAGGTTTATGTACTGTCTTCAGATACTTTTACACTTGAAAGGTCATGTAAAGAAAAGCACAAGGTTAGTCAGACATAAGAAAGAGAAACACAAAATACTGTTTTTATTCAACACTGAATCTTACTGGAATCCTTTCAGAATATCTTAATAAAAGTGCAATAGTAATTGGCCATTAGATTTTTTTTTTAATAATTGAATTTCTCCTGGAGTGTTTGTTTAATTTGCAGAAATTTGTCAAATTACACAGTCTGTTACACAAACAGCATATTGCCAATCACCATGGAAAGCCATCAGCAACAGAGCAGACTCCCGCAAGATTTATTGTAAATTTTATATTTCCTTTCTTGGGTTCATTTTACTCTTGCATTCACAAAAACTCTCACGTTAAATTATAAAACCAGTGTTGTGTTAAATGCTGTGTCACTTTTTAATGGTAACAAATCCCTTTATCAGTTGGGTTAAGACAAAACGCACCCATATCATCTTTTCTTGCTTATAACAGAGCCTTCAGAATCAAATTCTGTTCATCAAACCCAGTGGAATGAATAACAAATTAGATTTCAATATTTCAGCATGAACATCCTCTCAAGAGGCACAAAATGTAAATTGAGGAAGATTTTGTTGATTCAAAGGTGATGTTGATTGTGTTCAGCACCATTTCACAGACAATAAGCTATAAATAACGGAGATAACATTTTACATGACTTTTGATAATTTAAGTTCCAACATTTTCACAGCCTGGTACCTCCTCTTAAGTAGAATTGTGCAGCTTCTCATTTTTCTTACTGCATCATATTTGGTTTTGTACTATGATATAATTTAACCATTGTTGTTTACAGAAGGACTTTTTCTCTTTAGTCCTTGTTAATATTATATGAATCATACAAGATAGGCTGTTTTTTGTTTGCCTTTTTGTTTCTTTCTTTGTTTTTGGCTTTGGGTTTTTGTTTTGTTAGTTTTTGTTGTATTTTTTTGGGTTGTTGTTTTTTTTTTTTTTTTGCTTTGTTTGTTTGTTTGTGATTTTCAGTTTTGGTTTGGTTTGTTTTTTTTGGTTGGAACTTTTTGTTCCTCGTGCTTTCTTTATTCATTTCATTTCTGGGATTTCTGTGGCATAATGACATTACAAAAATTACACCAGTGACTGACAGGCCAAGGTGGTGGGTCAAAAGAGCAATTAGTGCAGTTATTTCCTGAACATGGAAATAGATGGCTATTAACAGAGGAGAACATCTGCTTTGTTAGTCCCAAAATGCAGGTCGGGTCACGTTATTTCAGGCTGAAAAACCCAACACAAATTTTCAGGCAAAATAAAACCAAGCAGTTGACTGTCCACACTTTGGTCATTTCAGGAGATTTCAGTTTCTGGAAATATAATGTAAAATTGTGTTTGAATTCTGCTTGTGATTCAATGTAGAATTTACAAATTCAAACAGCATTTTGTCTTTTTGCCTTTTACGCCAATGGCATAATTGAAATCACAATTACACCAAATCAGGAAATATATAGATAAAGTCTCCTCTCTCATTTTAATCAGAATATCCATGTGGATTTGCATACTAAGTGTTCCTGCTCCAGCTGCTATTTAGTTTATTAATTTAATTAGAGGTATGGGAATACAGTTGTCAGAGAATTCATTTAATAGTGGCTGTTCTTTCACCACCAATTGCCTAATCCCTATAAAGTAATAACCAAGCATCCTTTCCTACCCCAATAATGCAACAAAAGCAGAAAATGGGAAGTCTTGGCTTACTTAAATTCAATTAGAAAATGTCATTTAGTGTTCTCAATAGCTTTGCTTCTCCATCAGCTGGACAATCTTTAAGACAGAACTTAATAACAAGTACATGTCAGCTCTATGTGACATGAAGGCACCCTAAAGCTGGCAAAAAAATTAAATAAAACTGCAAATAACCCAGCAAACTGCTCCACAACTCCAGTTTCTCTGTGCAACTGGAGCACAGAATTCATAAAGGCATTTTTGTGCATCAGTTGCATTTCTTAACCAATATTTAGATGTAAATTCTCACACCAAGGATTAACCTGAAATCCACGTGCAAGAAAGGTGTTGAAATCCTGAGCTGAGTTTGCCACCAAAATAATCCAAAACATGCTGTAATGTCAGTATTGCTGACATAAACCAAATTAATTTCCCTAAATCTCTTCAGCTACATGGGAAAAAAAAAAACCTGGCAATTTCCAATTTAAAAAAAAAAAACCCACAGAAAATAACGTGCTTGTTTTCTAATAATTGCCTATCTGTAGATCATTCTTTCAGATGCATTTACTGCAGAAAATACTGTTATTTTTAAATGCTATGCTGAGCAGTAGAGAGCACAACCTGCTTTTAAAGATGAAGATTGAGATAAATAAAAATGTATGTAAACATAAGATAAACTATCTGAGAAAAATTATTACATTAAAGTTGACCAAAGCCTAGGGGTTGTTCTTTAGGATTGCTTCCAGTTGTCCCATTAGTGATAGAATGTAATCTGTAGATATCCTGAGAGTCTTCAGGTTAGAAAAAGTCAGGAATTACCATTTTCTTTGTCTTTTGCAAATGGATTGAGTTTTAAGACAACATTTTATGGGACGGGAGATTAGGGAAAGACAATTAGCTGGAGCTGTGCTGTTAAATAAATGCAAAACTGAATGAGCCAAAAGCCATTCAAAAGGACGTAAGAGTTCATCCCTTCTTTCTGTGCTTAGTTACCAAAAAATATGACATGTTGAGAGCCCGTGGGTAATTTCTGATGGCTTTTCTACAAAAAACTTTGTTTTCCCTGTGCCCACAGCGGACGTGTGCGACTCCAACCCCTGCCAGAATGGCGGCATCTGCCTGTCAGGGCTCAACGACAACTTCTACTCCTGCGAGTGTCCCCAGGGCTTCACGGACCCCAACTGCTCCAGCCTTGTGGAGGTTGGTAAGTGCAAATTAAATTAAATTGCTGAAATGGCTCCAGTGAGCCCGTGAGCCTGTGGCTGGCCAAGCAGTGATCCTGCCCGTGGCGTTCCGTGTGGGCGATGGTGATGCCTTGTTAGGGCTACCTAAATACAGAGGCCAGACTAAATAAAAATAAAAAGCATTTCTATTTATTGAACGGCCTTCAGGTAAATTTAGGGCAGGCAAAGCCCCCCCAGGGGCTACACCCAAAAATGGACTACAGGTTTTCACACGTTTGTAAGTTTGGTCCATTTGCACAGTGGAGGTTGATCTAACAATTACAGCTTCAGCTAATGAAGTCATTTAGCCCAAGTTTCTCCCCCAGCTCACTTTTGTTTGCATTTCTGGGCCCTGGGGCAGTGAGGTGTCCTTGATTGCCAGGCCTGGAGAGGAATTGTTGTGTCTGCCCAAAATGGGACAGCAGCAGCTGACACTGAATGTGGAGCTGAGAGTTATACACTAAAGAGCTGCAGGATCACAAAATCATGAAAAATATAAAATCTAAAATCCCAAGACATCAATGAGGTCATTGAGTTGATCATTACTGGGTTTTCTAACCTTGTATCTGTGCCATAATCATCTCTATAATAATTAACAGTTGAAAGTTAGGTAATTAAGTTGAAATGGTATCTGCAGAACATAATTACTCAGAAAAGTCCAGTGGTCCACAAAAAAGTCCATAGTGGTGGCTTGAAAGTTGCCAAAATTTTTCAAAGACCAATTCTAGAAAATTCTAGATAATTCTATGATAATTCTATGTATCCTTCTTTATCAAGGGCCCTTCAAATCTTCATTTCTGATAGTTCTACGCTGATAAACTTTTGCCCAGGGTAAAGACTAATTTCTTATACAAACGAGGAGACAGGAACAGCATAGGAGAAAACCAGAATAACACATAGTGGTCACTTGTTTGAATTTCAAAATAATAATCCTTTTGGAGGCTGTAATTAATCACCAGATGAGTGCATAGATCACAAGTCGAATGTACTGAAATTTTGTGACGTGCACTTGACTCAAAGTAAGACTGAATGTGAGTGGTAGATCCAAAACATCCAGCAGGCCAAGCCTCCATATTAAGAAAACTTAAGGAGAAAATGAGAATCTGAAGGAAAAGGTAGAGGTAGACAGAAAGTTAACTGAGCTCTTGTATTATCCCAAAGAAGGCACAAAAATATATGTACAGAGCAAAATGATGGAACTGTTACAGCTGGGCTCAACACTGCAACTGTCCTAAATCTGTGTGGTTCTCATTTTTTAATAATTATTTAATTTAATAGGTACGTTTCAAGAAACTACACAGAGAGAACCAGGGTTCACTGTTCTGTGGATTAAGTGTGTCTCTGCCATAGGGTAAAGGGAGCAGAACTTAGCCCAGGAACAAAGGGCTGTTCTGTTTATGAGGGGTTTTTTGATCATTTCCTTTCCTGAAAATGCTGCTGCTGCTGTTCTGACAGTGAATTCCAAGTGTCCGCAATGCAGTTTTAAGGGAATTTCGATTTACATTGATTCATTTTTTAAGTTAAACTTTCTGCAAAGAAATGGATCTAGTGCCTGTGGGAGAGTGGTCAACTTCAGACACCAGCTGCAATTTTTTCTGACTCTAAAATGCTGTTGCAGCTGGTTGCCACCTAAAATTTGAGTTGCACAAGAAGGTGCTTGTTTCCCACACAAGAAGCCAGGAGACACTGCCTCAAATCTTATTTTCCATCCCTTTCCCTATAATTTTTATCAGTGCTTGAATTTGTCCTATGGATATATGTCATGCTACCCTAAAAAAGCCCAGACATGGCTTCACTTCAGAAAAATTTTGGATTTATTTTGTACTTGGCTGGCAGGAAATTGCACTGCACATGACTGGGAGGATGCCAGACATGACTGACTCTGGAGAAAAAAAAATCATATTGTGATAATTGTCTCTGTAATTAGCAGATGAGCATTAATAGGGCTTTAAAAAATACACATATACTTAACTAAAATCTTCAACCACTTCAACAAAAACTCAGTTTGGTAAACAAACTAAAGCATAAGTAAATAACTTGACAATGTGTGGCAATCACAGCACTTACAAAAGCAGGATGCTACATTTCTAGTTTGCAGTCCATGGGGAATATCTCCTGGACAACAGTGGTTAAATAAAGAACCTATTAATATTCCTATAGTAAGTAAAATCCAGAATGTTAATTTAGTTTGTGTTGGTCTTGTTTGCTACATGTATGGATTCAGTCTAGCCTTGTTAAAAAACTTTAAAAATAGGTTTTAAGATAAGCTTTTTCTTTTTAGTAAAAGGTCATTCTGCATTATGCAACCCTGTACACAGACATATGGAAAAAAAAGAAAAGATTTCAAGAAAATAATTTGATTTTTTTTTCCTATGAAAATAATGGTGATTAGTGTAAGCTGTGAGTCAATCGGCTGCATTAATTCAAATACTGGAGTGTTTAAAGTAAAAAAATGCTGTAAGATGTGTCTAGAGTAGCCCAGGAGTGCAAGACCCTGAGTGATCACTTTTACTAAGAGTGTGTTTATTAGAAATATGATTTAAGAAGGAATGCTAGCAAAGGTTGCTCCTCTATGGCTTTTTAATGAGTTTTTGCCCAAAAGCTAATATCTTAATCCCTTGTATCTCAAGAAAAATGCTTCTTGACAATTTTCTGTGCAGTTGAAAACACTAAGTTAAAAATTAGTGTTTAGGATGTCAGGAGGAACCATGTTGGAAAAAAAGAGGAGGGTGAGGGAAAAAAAAAACGAAGAAAACAACACAGAGAAGAAGAAGAGCCTGTGCCACTCTGTCTCCCTCAAAAGGGCTGCACAGAAAATTTTAAAAGCAGCTTGGTGTTGCCTGCATCCCCCTCATTAGAGACTTTGTGCAATGACAGGATGCACTGCTGAACTCCGCACCTGCTGGGAAGTAATAAATTTTTCAAGGGACATGCCTTAAACAAGAGGATTTTCACAGTAAAAGACAACAGGGATTTTACTTAATCATGCATTAATGTGGGTAAATAAAAGGCAGTCCCATTCAGACAGCAAGTCATGAACTATGCAGAGGGAAAAAAAAAAAATAGATGCAATGCAAGTACCCAGGAAGATCAAACATTTAGGTAGAAGTCTTCCCTAAATAGATCAACAAATACTCCAGTTTGGGAGCTGTGTGGATACTCAAGAATGCAACTTCCTTTATTACCTTAATAGAAATAAAACTTAAAATAACCTGATATTCATGATAATACCAATTTCAAGCTAGTAAGTTTAATTAATTTTGTGTTTTTATAAATTTACCCATGGAAAAAATATTACTTTTCTGCCATACTTCATTTTTTTTTCTGACCCTGCAGCTTTGAGCGTGTCTAAACCAAAATTCATAAAAAATGCTTGTGAGAGTAATTTGTATATTTTAAATTGCTGTTCCCATTCTGGCCCTACTCTTTTGTTAATGTCAATCCTACTTGATTTCCTATGTGTACTTATACACCAAACTTAGTCGTGCTAAAAGATTTGAGACGAGGTGATAGACCTGTAATATCACCCTATTTGTGCAGCCAGGTTTTTCAGTGCTCTAACAGATTTTAAATATCTGATAAACTAGCAGAGGATAAGATAGAGACAGGCAGGAAAAATGTGTGTTTTAGTTGTTTTCAGTACAGCGAGGTGAAAAAGCATTTGGCTGAACAGATAAAAGGTGATTATATCAAACATTCCAAATAGAAGGATGTTTTCCAAAGATAATAAGAACACTATGGTCCAAGTTAACTCTTCAGCAGACTCCTGCCTACATATATGGAAACTAATTTTAACCTAAATGGAAAGAAAATAATTTTCAATTAATTAATATTGGCATTGAAATGTATTACAGGGTAGTTGGCAGATTTTACATCTTCTAAATAACTCACAAGTAATTCTCAGGATCCATGTAAATTATCAAAATACAATAAACAACAACTGTTACAGACAATTAATAGGAGTGATTAATTAATAATTCTGTTCAGGAAAACTCTTAATGTGCTGCCTGTCAACTTGTGTGACTAATTAGCCATGGACAGCACACGAGGGGATCTATAAAATGACACTGAGGGGAGTTTTCTTTGAAATAAAAATTACTCCTGTTTTGTTTAGTGTGTGCATAAGGGAAAACAGGGGGAGAAACACAACCTTAATGACAAGAAAAATAATTTGTTAACTTTATTATGCCATAAGGCAATGTGAGTGTGTTCCGTGAGTTGACCACGTTCACGTTTGAAATCCGAGCATCTTAGAACTACTCGGTTTTGATCTTCCAAGCCTGAAATTCAATAACTGTCTGAGAGGATAAACTGGTGAACATGTTTAGTTTATTTAAGTGGAAAAAAAAAAAAAAAAAAAAAACAGATGTCAAATGGGCTGCCAGCATCCTTTTGGAAAGTGTCTGTACCTTTTATGT
Organism: Vidua macroura; assembly: GCF_024509145.1. Lineage (NCBI taxonomy): Eukaryota > Metazoa > Chordata > Aves > Passeriformes > Viduidae > Vidua > Vidua macroura. Next base: position 80,912,654 of record NC_071611.1, read on the forward strand.
CAGCTCTCACTGAGAGGATCTCATTATTGAAAAACATGCTGAAAAAATGCCCGTGTGCATTTTGGAAGGGTGGAAAGGCAAGTTAATGATCTTATGGCTAATGATCAATGAAAGTTGGGTTTAAGTGCAGCATGGAGGCTGAGCGAAGGGAGAAGAGTTGAAAGGTGAACCAGAGATGCCAGTTTCCCATGGCATCTTTATTTTCCAAGTGATTAAGAAGTGATTGCGGGGTTCCTTGCTTGGCACATTGCAGTTTCATATCAGTTCAGTCTTCCCAGTATCCAAATTAAACTATTTCTTTGACAGCTGCTGTCTCTCGGCCAGAAACGCAGGAATCAAAGGAGTTCTTCCCTTTTCAGGCTGTTAAATAAAAATTCAATGAGATGGATTAGGCCCAGAGTGCTCTGATCTGTTTGCTTTGTGGCTTTATTTGCACAACCTAAGTCTCCACTTTTGCTTTCCTGACCTCTGCACAGACAAGGGTTTCTGAAAAAAAAATAGTACAGATAAAAAGTGCTGTCAGTCACTTCCTGTCAGTCTTGCAGATGCTTTTCAATGTCGTGATTAGAAATGACTGAGTGATTTCAAAGATGCTTTTATAGTCTTACAGTGTGTGTTTTGTCTTTTTTTTTTTTTTTTTAAAGAGGGTTGTTTGCACCACACGTTGAACAAATGTACTAATGGATTTCCCAAGGTAGAAACGGCAAAATGAATCCACCCTTACAAAATAATTCAAATTGCTTACAGTCATGTGCATCTAGTATGCAACTGATATGAAAGTATTCACCTTAGATGTAAATAAAGCAGCCTGGGAATAGTGCAAATTATAGCACTGGCCCTCACAAAATCAGAATAGTTGAAGATGTGAGGCACTTGTAGAGGTCTGTAGCCTAACCCCAGCTCTCAATGGATGATCCAGGGGTGCAGGTTCCTGAGGGTCATTTCCAGTTGAGTTTTGGGTATTTCCAGGATGGAGACTTTACAGCTTCTCATGGCAATCAAACAAAGAAGCAAGGAAACAAACGGACAAACCCCAAAAGCCCAAAATATATTTAAATGCAATTTTGTGAAATTTAGGGTTTTTTTTCTCATTGTGCTGTCACTAGGTAGCACTGAGAAGTCCCTGGCTCTGGTGTCTTTATTTTTATTCAAGCTTGACTGTTTGATTTAAGGCAAATAATCACATCCCTTGGCCTGCTGGCTCTCCTCTCCCTAATGCAACACAGTTCTGGGTGCAAATTGCCCAGGATATTGGGAAATAGAATGTGGACTCAAGATTTCAGCACCTACTGTCACTGCTTTGGGTGTAGTGCCACCCAAACTGGCTATATTTATCTCTACACTAGCAAAATTTATGTAAAGTGACTTATTCACCACGTTTCTCATTGTCAAGAGAAAGACTGATATAACTGAATTCTTCTTCTGTGAACTGTCATGCTTTTCTCTTGATACTGATTCATTAATTGAAAAAAAAAAAAAAATTGCAAAGGAAATTGTTCTCTTTTTGCTGAAATTCTCACTCCCAAAAACCATTTCAATGGCTCTGTTGGTGACAGAAGATTAACGTCTGAGGTGAGGTGGGCCTGTGTTTATTTGAATTCAGCAAGAATAATCAGGTTCCATGGTTAAAGGGCAGTTTCTTCTGGGAAAGGAGCGAGAGAGAGCGGGAGGGGAGGGATTGAAAACAAATTCTTCCCTGCAGGTCTTCTGCATGTTGAGGGCATTTCTCAGTACCCTATTCTGAAGCCTAAACCCTAGAGCTTCACATTTCAGCTACACAGCAGTCTTTTATGTGGAATTAACAGCAAAACGCATTTTTTAAACAGAAATTATCGCATAATCAAGATGTTCTCGCAGGTTATGCAGCTCTGTTAAAAGCAATCAATACATATTAATAAAAATAATTTGACAAATTAGGCCCTAATGTTTAGTTTTTGGGTAGCCTGAAGAGCGCATAATGCACAATAATCTAAATTAAGTGGTCTGAATACATGCAAGCAGAATAGCTTGATGAACGGCATTGATTGCAGGGCAGAAAATGTTGTAAGTCTTAATTTACAACATTTCTGCCAAAAAAAAATGCCTTTGGTGTTTTGGATTTATTGGTAAAATAAGGCTTTGAGTCACAATTGGTGAAGAAAGTGCAAAAATGGGAGTTCACAGTTGTAGAACCCCAGGTTGGAAGGGACCTCAAGGATCAGCTGGGTCAAACTTTCTTGGTAAAATCATGGTCCAGGCAAGATGGGCCAGGGCCCTGTCCAGCTGAATCTGAAAAATATCTAATGCTGGGGAATCCATCCCTTCCCTGGGGAGATTATTCCAGCGGTTGCTTGTTATGGTGAAAATGTTTCCTCTTGTGTCCAGTCAGAGCCTCCCCAGAGCCTCTTGCACCCCAAACCCCTTGTCCTCGTGTACAAAGGGAGTCTCCACCTCCCCCGTGGCCACCCTTTAACAGTGGAATGCCGCTGTCCTCCGGAGCCCAGGCCAGCTCCACGGTGTTCCGGGGCCGTGGCAGAGCGGGGAACCGGCCGGGCTGGGGCTTTGCCCAAGCCAGAACCTCTGAGCCAATGCCCAGCACTTGAGGCCCCTGGAGGTGCAGCAGGGACCAGACAGAGACAGGAGAGGAAAGGCTTTTCTGCGGTGTAAAGTCCAGCAGGTTTGCTGGGAAGGACGAGGGCAGGCTCCACGGGACAGCGGCGCTGAAGAGGAACACAAGCAGAGAGAGCCCCGAGCCCACCTGTGCACGGGATTTTAAAATCCTGCAGGACAGGGGCTGGACACAACAAGACGACCAATGATCAGTCTTCAAGGTGTGGCTTTTAGGGCTACAACCAACCAGAACAAGGGGAGGAGGGAGGCTCCAGATAGGGATTGGACCTGAGAGGAGGGACAGGGAACTTTCTGGAACAAAGGGTAGGGTTTGGGCTGAGGGACAGGGCGAAGGGGCCGGATTGCCTTGACAGGCAGGGAGGGATCTGGAAAGAAGGGAGGGGATTCTTTGAGGGACACCTGGGTAGGAGGGCATAACAGAGGGGAACAACCAGCTGTGATAACTCGGGGGACACTGGAACATTATATTGGAACATAGAACATTCAACTTAATAAACTGACCGCTGCAACAGTGGAACACGAGGTGAGGCATCCCCTCAGCCTTCTCTCCTCAAGGCTGAGCAAACCCAGGTCTCTCTCTTCCCTGCACCCTCTCCAGCCCGCCCACCTCTGTTTGGCATAACAGGGACCACGCCTGGGCACAGTGCTCCAGGTGGGACCCCACAAAAGCTGAGCAAAGTGGGGTAATGTCTTCTTCACCTCTAATTTGCCCTTTGTGTGAATGATCCTGCAGTTAATTCCTTCCCCATCCTCGTGTCCCTTTGCTCCACAATGTCCTTGTGCCTCTCATCCTGTGGAGACCCAGAACTGGACACACCGCTGCAGATGTGTCCCTTTGCTGAGCAAAGAGAAGGATCACCCACCCTGACCTGCTGGCAGTGCTCTTCCTAACACATCCCGGAATGCTGCTGGCACCTGTAAAAAAAGGTGCTTAATATCCTGTTGGGTTTCATCAGAATATTTATTTTATAAAGCATTTTGAAATACGTGACACACCTTACAAAAGAGTACGTGGTACCACAGGTCAATGTGACCACGCACAATGTTTGTAGGTAGTGAAAACTTTCACACCTGAATGAGAAGTGCCCTGTTGAATGAAACCCAAGCTGGAATTCTTATATTTCTGTCTGCAAATTTTTTATTTGGAGGTGCAAACTGGCAAGGGATCAGCAGGTCACACACTAGAGGGTGAGCAGTCGTCCACTCTGAAGGAGATTTTATGCATTTTATGCATCTAATTACAAGGGCAAATGGAAAACATCCAGCCCCTTGCTGGCTGGCCTACTGCTAAGGATGGGACCTCACAAAGAAAAACAAAGTTTGTGAGCATGGGTTTATTTGAAAAAAACACATCGCCAACCTCTGCTTTCAGCTGGAGGGGTGAAGGACTCAGCAGTGCATCATGGTTTGATTAAAAGCTCCAAGACTGATGCCAAGCCTTGCATGCAAAAGTACTCAGAAAATCACGCACATAGGTCATGGAGAGCTGTGACAAACTGTGAGGTCTGGGCTTTCCATCCAGGTGTTCTGTAACTGGAAATTCCAAGTACACAGAGCCTGCTAAAGGCAGGGTGCTGCAGGAACAGGAGTTGGCACATGCCTGGGCTGTGTGTACTTGAAGGAAGGCATCTCTGGTGAGCCAGGTCCATTTCCATGAGGTTTTGACCTGTTTTATTGGGTGAAGAAGAGGAGGAAAAAAAGAATGGAGGGAAAAAAAAAAAAAACCCAAAAAAAACAAGCATTTTCCCCAGAAATGTGTAGTGCCTATGGCCTTATATATAAATATATTTTTAAACCAGCTTCAAAAGAAGTAGGTAGAATAAACCAGTAATGTTTTGTCAGACCTGCCAGTGAAATAGGCTGCGCATAAAAGTCTGGAGAGCTCATGCTGACAGACAGGGGAAAATTGCTCTTTGGATAGGTTCTCTTAGCATTGTCTGGAAAGAGAAGTGTTCAAATAATTCAGCCACTCAGAAGAGAAGATGTCTTGGTGGGCAGCAGCTGCATGGGGGTTATAGAAGCAGAGCAGCAGAGCACATGACACATCAAGATCTAATGAAATAAATACTCTGGTACACAATATCCTGCACATTTTCACATCCATGTGTACCTCTGGAGTGGTCCAGGTGCCTGTCCTGGTGTTTAAAATGGATCTCTCACCACTTTTGAAAGATTATTATTATTATTATTATTATTATTATTATTATTATTATTATTATTATTATTATTATTATGGTTATTATTACATGGAAACCATCTCTATCTTATTGTTCCTAACCAATTGTTATTGCCCTTAAGACAGTTTCTATTACCAAATAATTTTTTTTTATGCATACCATTATCATTGACAAATACTAGAGGTCTTCAGGTTCTAGAGAAATTAATTATTGCAGGACTTTTTGTGCTTTTGAAATACACCACTCATTAGGAGTTATTAATTCTTACAGATTAGGAATCTCTAGGTGTCATCATGACCAGGATTAATTGCTATCTGGTTTTGCTAGCAATGGGGTAGTAGCTTTATTTTCCTATTCCTTTAGCTTCTTGGCTAGTGCAAAGCAAATAGTTTTGGTGCTTTTTAAGAGACCAGACAACATAATTTCTTATACAATTTTGACTTAAGAAATGTTATTGAAGCGCTGCCTCTGTTTGTTTTCCCATTTTATATAATAAAGCTTTCTCCTGGATTTTTATGTGGAAGGATGTGACTCAACAGTATGGAAGCAACTTGCTGAAAAATAAAAATGCCAGAAGGAAGCTGATTCTTTAGCTGAAAAAGCAAATTGGTCTTTAATGAGATGTTAATTCTGGCATCCTAGGAGATTCAGATTAGAAGATTTTATACTTCTTAGGAAAAAATGATCAGATGGAAAACCTGGTGGTGTTGAACTTAATGCAAGCTCTAAATGGAATTTGGGTCCAGAGTAAAAGAAACACAAATTAAAAGCTGAACATTGGATCCAGAGACAGATGGACATTATTGTTGTTTTTTTTTTTTCCTTTTCTTCTTTAAGTTCTTTACCAGATTTCATTTTTTTTTTCAAAACTATTTATATAAAGAGCTCATTAAGCAGAGCAAAATACTTCATGCTTTGGCATCACTTTTTCTTACTTTTTTCTCTCCATGTATGTTTACTTGTTTTTAAGTAAAGAATGAAGGAAATACATCTTTGCTACTAAAAAAAAAAAAAAAAGATGTAATAATTCAGGAACCCTTTTGCTTTTCTCCCTTAATAAAAATACTTCTGCTCAGAAGCAGAAGAACAAGAGGACACAAATGTTTCTCCTAATAAATTTAATATTTCTGACTGGGAAAAGTTGCTATTTAGTGGCTCAGAAATTTCTTTTCACTGTGTAACTCTCTGTCATCTGATTCCTTTCTATGCTTATTCCTTTTTTGGGTTTAAAATATCTATTAAGTCACTTGCTTAAGGGTCTTTGGTGTTCATCATCCATATGCAAAATTGAAATTAAAATACTGTGGAATGATATATCTGCTGTCTTAATTTTTTTTTTTTTTTCAGTTCCAGAATAGTAAATGAACTTGTTGAGGATTTTAAACTGGAATATATAAAACTATTATTTTTTTGAGCAAATAAACCTTTTTCTTTAGTATGTTGAGGATATTGAGCACTGTTGCTCTTCTAAAACCTCTACAGTTTTAGAAGAATGTAGAAGAGTTATGCTGACATAGATCAGATGATGCCTTTTAACTTTTTTTCAGCAAGGGATTAATTTACTCCAAAAATCACATTTTCTTAAGGGGAGTAACTGAATGCTTTAGTTCTTGAATGGTTTGTTGTTGTTTCTTTTTTTATTTTTTTCCCCAAATATAAGTGTAATTACAGGAACTCCATAAAAAATCTATGGCTGAAAATTTTTCCTGTTAGGCTACCAAATTAATTGCATATTTTGTTGCTGTGAAAACTATCAGTCAAAATAACAGGAAGAAAAATGCAGACACAGAGGGGTGTCCACCTTTCCTACCCCATTTTATGGTTTTAGTTTTTGTCTGGATTTATTGCTGTTTAGCCAGATGTGCCTGTGCTGTACCTGTTCTTGTCAGGTGTTAATAACAAGGCTGAAATACCCACATTCTTCCTCCTTCATTTACCCAGTAAATTATCTGGGATGGTTCTTTTGGGGTGAAAAGACACTACATGCCATGTGCTCATCTTTTTGTGCATTCATGGATAATGAGGATAATGAGGACTTGAGTGAAATCCTGACTGTTTGAGGCATATGAATAATTCAGCTTAGAGATACTGATTTTGAGGGGTATTTTTCAGGTTGTATCACAGGTGTACAGCTTTCTCCTGCTAGATGATGCTGTAAAATAATGATTAATAATAATTAATTTATATTTATGTTATATTAATGACCCAAATTATTAAAGCATGAGGTCTCATGCTGAATTATGGTTGCAGAGCTAGTATTTCATGTGCATTACTTGAGCTAAATACCTGCTTGAGAACTGACATTGCGCCATGAGTTAGGAGAGTCAATATATTATTTCCTAGGTTAGAAGAAATTAATCAACGAGATTGAAATTAATGTTTCAGCTGTTCCCCTGTGGCTATATCTGTAATAGTAGAATGCTAATTTGAGGTACAAACTCCCAAGTTATCAATACCACCTTCACTTCGAAACATGTACTGGGAATGGCACCACTCTAAATCAAGGAATTATGAAGTCTGGAAAAATCAAAAGGTTGATTCAAACCTGACCTTAATATTTTGTCTCTGAAATTAGGAAAAGAGTGAGGCACAGTTCAAGAGCTTCACGATTTGGCAAAATCACACTTCAGCTTCCTTGGTGTTTATGATTCTGTTTGGTTTATGTGTCACTTCGTGCATAATTGCTGCAAATATGTGTAGCTCCACTCTTCTGATCTATGCTTTTGACAGATATCTAATTCCAATCTGCATGAATGCATGCAAGGTTTTAAATTTTTTTTTTTTTTTTTTTTTTTTTTTCAAATGGATGGGTATGAGACATGAGTATACAATCTGCTTTGTTTGCCTGCCCATATCCATAGTACTCTGATCCTGGAATAACAGAATGGTTTGGGTTTGGAGGGACCTTAAATTCCACCCAGTGCCACCCCAGCCACGGCAGGGACCCCTCCCACTGTCCCAGGTGCTCCCAGCCCCAGTGTCCAGCCTGGCCTTGGGCACTGCCAGGGATCCAGGGGCAGCCCCAGCTGTGCCAGGGCCTGCCCACCCTGCCAGGGAACAATTCCTGACTGCCAATGTCCCATCCAGCCCTGCCCTGTGGCAGTGGGAGCCATTCCCTGTGTGTTGTCCCTGCAGCCCTTGGCAATTGTCTCTCTCCATCTTTGCTGCAGCCCCTTCAGGCCCTGCAAGGCCCCCCTGAGCTCAGCCCAAATCCTCCTCTCTGGGCTTAACAATCCAAATTCTCCCAGCCTTAATGATGTCCTACACTTACCTCTTAACAGACTAACAAAAGTGGTCAAAATGTCCTGGAATATTTGGTTTTGCCATCTACTGCATAGACAGCAGGATACAAAAGCTCAGACTTCAAATCCTCACGGAGATGCTTCACATATTCCATTTCCATTCATAGACAATTCTTCCTGGCCTTTTCCCTTTGTATGCACACAAACATAGGTTATTGCAGAAAGTTGTGTCCTCTGGGTAACGGAATTTTTTGCTCCTTTTATCCAGCAAAAAAAAGATCACAGAAAGAAGTTCCAGGGCTTGCAGGTATTTATCATACGTAGGATGCCACACTCTGGAAGTCGGGGTTGGGAGTGATCTGCCTGTGGATTCAGAGTTTCAGAGGGGAAATCCAAGATATCTGTAAATTCCAGAGTCTTTTCTGTAAATCCCAGCCAGTATTTTTTGTAGCTCCTCGTGGCTTTGAACAGCAATAATTATTTGGCTTCTGCTGACCCTGGTTGCTCAACTGGTCCTTCTAAATGCAGGTGTAGGGAAAACTAGAGAGGGAAGAACAACTGCTGTGGCAACTGCCCTAGAGTTTCTGTTCCTTCTAAATACACTTAGGAGTTTTCATGGAGTCTGGTGTGTTTCACAATGCAGACAGAACCAGGGCAAAAAAAAAAAAAAAATTAAATTTCTCATTTGTTGATGATGCCTTTGTCTCATTTCCAGCATAGACTGGAAGCAACTTCAGCTTCAAATGCACATTTAAATTTAAATGAATTGGTTATGAATGAGCGTTTAATATCCGTTATAAAACCAAAACAACAATGAGAAAACAAACAACAAAACAACAATAAAGCAAGAAGAAAAAATAGTATGTTAGTCCCCAGACTGTCAGGTGTGTTGTTGCAAGAGCCATCAATGGGGAGGTGACAAGAAAGCACGTACCTAAAGAAAAGGTAGCATGTTATTAGAAATCTGCTGAAGAACTGAGATATTTTATGTCCATTTCTTATGCACCATGATACTAATATATTATTATGTTATCCATATTGTCATTAAAAAAAACTTTTCTTCTTTCCTAATTTTTTCAGCAGTTTCAGTGACTAGAGCTTTAGAAGGGGTGAAAAGCTCAGTTCCAACAACTTGCATTTGATAAAGATGAAAATTATATTCTCAGTGAGAACCTACAGTGAATACACCAGATTAAACTTGTCTAATGGTGATTAAAAGATGTTATAAAACACTGCCACACTATTTTCAGATTTTCCAAGCCATGTTTTTTAGTTCTGCACACACAAATGTTCTTATGGCAGGTGTGTTTTTCCCCTACGTTAACCAGCTTCCTCCTATTGGGACAGTACAAACTGTAAGCATTCCTACTGTGTCAAGGAGGAGTTTCCATCATTATTAAAGATTCTTAACTACTTAGATGCACCTGAGAGAAGGTTCTGAGAAGTTTTTGCAGCCCTGTGTTAGCACAAGATCTGCGTTTGCACAGGCAGTGATGACAGAATCACAGAATCACGGAACCCTGGTTGTGGATCAAGACTTGAAACGCTGAGAACCCAGGAAGAAAAATATTTTTAAGAGCTAAATCTCAGTGTATTATATTACCATTATCAAGAAATATAAAGCATCCAGTTCATATTAAGTATGCAGTTCTGTCCAACTCAATTTGAATTGACATTAAATCAAACAAAAATAATTTTTTGAAGTGGTCTTGGTTTTCTCCATGTGTTAACTAAGATGAGGGCTGTAAGGGTGTGAAAGAACATGAAGACAGATGTATGCCAACATATTCAAGTACAAATGTAATCTTGCTGCAATTGAGAGAGAGAAGCATGTCTTGATTAAAAATCCCTATTACTTTCGTCTCCTTCTCAAGCAGGTCAACTTTTTAATCATCAGTTATATTATTCATTATGAACAGTCTAATGAGGCCAGAATTTTGTCCTTTAAGATTAATTTCTGCAGATAGGAAAACTGCGTTGTCAGTGTCATTTGATTTATTCAAAAATATGACTGAATGGGCTGTAATTTATAAGGGGAATGATGACAGTCACAAAAAGAAAATATTTAATTTCAGCTTCTGCTTTTCCTGGCATGAAATAGGAAACATCTGCAGTAGTCATTAGCTCGTGGCTGAACAATACATTAGCCTAAGTCAGCAACAAAAGTGAGCAGTGGATTAACTTTGCCCTCACTGGTGGTGACTTTGGGATCAGTTTTACTTATATTAAACCAACAGATCCTCACCAATGTAGCATAAACAAAGTAAATAAATATATCAGTCTGAATGCAAGGTGGTGCATGCTTCCAAAACATCAGTGCCTTCATCATTTGCCCTCCCAGGCAGGAGGAAACCTGAGCAGTTTAAAAGAATCAGTAACTCAAAATAAAATAAATTAATTGTGTTTCAAGCATGGCAGCTTGAATAAATGAAAGCCCAAAGACCATGAAACAAAAAAAAAAGTTTACTAAAATAAGGAATGTAAATATTAAACTTTCAGGCTATGAATCTTGATACTGATTAGAACTGGGATGTGTCAAGCATTTCTTTCATGCATCTTACAGTGAAATACGGAAAGAATTAAATTACACAGGTTTTGTCTGGTCTGGCTGAAATCAAACTGGTGGCAATACTTTAGGAGAAATACCTGACCCTTGTTTAGGAAAGTTATATATTAAAAATACCATAATCTGGCTAATGAACATTGAATTAAATGGCTTTTTAAAATAATTTCATTTGCCACTGAAGTTAATTTCATGCTCTCTAACAGGGAGTGTTGCATCTTCATTTCTCATGAACTGTGTTCATTCAAAAATGGTCCATAGTAGCTGCAATGTTCTGCTTTGACTTGGCAGCCCTAAAATCTAGATTTTCTGTGCTGAAGGCACTTGGCTTGGTGTGACAGTTCTGCTTGGAGCCTGAGAACTCTACAGGTTGAGTAGGAGAGGAGACAGGACTTGTGGGTGGCACTATAAATCTAGTTTATTTGCATTTTTACAGCCTTCACGACCGTGTTTGGATAGGAGAGAGACAATTTAGCAACATAAACATAGAATTGGAATATTTTTTTTTTTTTTATTTTTTTCACATCGTGAGCCAGTGTGTGGTACCCGAATCACAGTGGCGACGCCCTGTCTGGTGAGAACTGAGGATGTGATTAATAGAAAACCAGAGTGCAGTACAGTGAAACATAGCAGTGATGGCCTGCCTGGTGAGAACAAAGTGATGAAGGCAGCCTGATTAAAAGGAGCCAAAAGAGCCTAGCAAAGCAGCTGAACAGCATCACCAGACAGGGAGAGGGAAGCGACTGCACAGTTCCAGGGAAACTTCAGGGAAACTGAGGGGGTTTTTGGCAGTTTAATGGGATCTGAAGGGCTATATCAGCTGCAGGACCACACATCTCCACTGTTTGGGAGCGTAGGAAATATCCTCTCAGACTGGAGAAGGGTTGCCAAACCCTTTGGCAGAGGAGCTGAGGGCACAAGTGCCGTGCATTCACAGGGACTAGAACAAATAAAAAAATGTCAAAAAACAGTCTGCGTGCACTTTTAACATTTTTAACAGGTGCTCAGGGCCCATTATTCACCAGTTATAAGTTGAGTACAGTTAGATTTGTGGCTGTCTGTGAGGATTCATCAACATTAGAACAGGCCATCACTAGGACATGCAGGGTGACCTCTGTAAACCACACCCAAATATTGCTGCCTGCGGTCCAGAGAGCCACACCCAAGCTTTGCTTTCCCCAGGAATCTTACAAATAGGATAAACCCAGGAAGAAGAAGGGATTTAGAGAGGGGATTTTGATAAGTGAGAGAAGCCCATCTGATCTAGCTGGCAGTCTCTACTCTAGAAGTAACTGGAAAATGACATTGTTTAGATTATGAGTATTTCAGGGTTTGTTTTTTTTCCCCCTTTTCCTTGACCTGAGTGCCACTGTGGTACAATCTGCAGTTACAACTTCATCTAGAAATATCACTTTTTGTTTTGAGGTGGGCGTCAACAATTAAACAAATGAACAATCAGAAACAGCTTTTCAGCACTGGATTTATTTTCTATATATAAAAAGTGCTCAGGTGCTTCTCTGTTTATGTTTTAATCACTCACGTAACAGAACACTCTAACCCTCGTCTGATTATTTCTACTGTTTCCTGTTCTGGTAACATTTCTGTTAATTTTCTCTTTCTTTGATATTTTCAAGCCTTTGTCGAAATGTAGACACAAGAGCCAGAAAACTTAACCCAAATCTGTTTTAAAATCATTATAGGAGGCACCAAATTAATTTTATGTGTTTACTTTTTTTTTTTTTTTTTTTTTAAGATGTTTTATATCTCAGTGTTCAGGAATCTCATTGACTGCAATATTTATTCTTATTATTGAGAAAGAGTGGGTGGGATGATGGAAAATGGATGGCATATAAAACAGCAGGAGGATTTGTATCGAAAAAAGTGTGGCCAGAAAGACCAGGGAAGTGACAAGCTGGGCTTAGGTCACAGATTGGTCTCTATGATCTTGGAAGTCTTTTCCAAATAAAATAATTTTGTGATACTGCAGTTTTTTGATCATTGGATAAATAGGAAATATATTAGGAAATATAATAATAATATACTAATAAATATAATACATAATAAATAAAAATAATAATAATTAAAAATTAATAATGATAAAATATAATAATATGACATATAATTATATATATATTTATAATATAAAAGACTATATAAATTGCTGATGGAAAAGCCATTAAGCAGGAAAAGATGTTGATCTGGCCTGCAGGCACTCAGCAGAACCACTGTTGTGTAGACACCTGGCTATTGTAGATATTATTCAAACCCAAATACTATCAATGGCTGTAACTCAGTATAAAATTGGATGAGAAATTGTAATTTTTCAGTACTGTTGAGCGTTTTCAACACAGTTTAGAAGGTATTCTTAAACATGGGCTTGCTGTGGGTCCAGATGAATCCTTGAGTTATCACAGCATCAGGTACAACTGGCACTGTGGTGATGATGTTTGTTCTTACTGGAAAGAAAAGAGAGAAAAACAACCCATGAAAACAAAGTACAAGGCTGTGGCAACTTCCAAGTATAATTTTACTGCAGAAGTAAGAATTTCTAACTGATTTTCAAGATTTTGACCAGAAGGGTTTTTTTTTTTTTTTTGACCAATAATTCAGATTTTTTAAAGGAAAAAACAGCATCCCCTAAGCCACTATGGAGTGGAAAGCAAGAAAATTGTTAGAAATATCCTTAAAAGGCTTCAAGGTGTCTAAGAAAGGCCAGAGGACTTTAGAACCTGAAGAAGAAGGAATATGGACAGAAAACACTTTCTTTTCCTTAAGTTTACTGGTTCAGTTTTTATGGATACACCATTAACGTCTTTCCTCCTTAATGTTTTTTGGAAACAATTTCTGCTATTCCTTAGTTTTTACTAAGCTACCCAGTTTGCTGTCAGTTCTTAAGTTGCTTGGTAAATCAGGTATAAGAATGAAGAAGAAAAGGAAAGTTCACCAAATTCAGCTGTCCTGTCCCCCAGGAAGAACAAAAGATTCTGGGAGAATTAAAAAAAAAAAAAAAAAAGGCAAAAAGCAACAACCAAACCGAATCAAACAAAAACAAAAACAAAAACAAACAAAAACAAAAACAAAAGCAACAAAACAACCAAAAACAAACAAACCAAACTAAAAACCCCAAACAAAAAAAAAAAAAAAAAACCAAAATACAAATGAAAAACAAACAAAAAACAAACCAAAACATTAAAAAAACCCCAAAACCAACACACAAAACCCAAACAAGACAAAACCAACCAACCAACCAACCAATCAATACCTCAACCAACAACCAAAAAAAAACCACCCAGAAACAAAAAACTACAGCCACCCAAAAAACACAACAAAAGCAAAACAAAATGAAACACCCAAGCAAAAAACCCCAAACAGAAAAAAAAAAAAAAAAAAAAAAAAAAAAAGAAACAGAAACAAACAAACAGAAAACCAAAAAATCTGGGGGGAAATCCTTTCTCTTGAGAGCTGATTGATGACCATTATGCAGAGATGTCAGTAACTACTGGCCTCCCCCAGAATTTTGGGGCTGCATGTGGAGTGGAGATTGAAAATATTTTGGGAGACAGCTGGAAAAGAACCTCTCTAAACCTTTCATTCATTGGGGTTTGCGTTAGTGATGGCAAAATGGTAGCAAAATTTACACGACCACTTTCTACTGGGAAAGACTGACCTAATTGCAGAGGAATTAATTATCCTGGAGTTGTAAGCTGGGATTTGGTCCTGGCTAGACTAAACTCTGGTGATTTCAGTGGATATCTACATTATAAAGTCGTGTGAGGGGCCATTAGAATAATTCTCAAACTGCAAGGTAGTACAGCAAAAGAAGCACAGCTAGTGAAAAGTAATATAAATGTGTATATTTCATTGATTTATTCCAGGTCAGCAGGAGACAATAAATTCAGTCAGTCACTTTTATACCTACAAAATGCATCTCATTTGAAAAGCTTTGTGTGTAACAGAGAATCAGGAAGAGGACAGATGAAGTGAAGAAAATACAGCCAAATATTGGCTGTTTAGTTTTAGCAGACACTTTCCTCTGTCAGCTTACGTAGAGTAGGGCAGGTGTGTTTGAATATGTGTCTTTGTGTGTGTTTTTGAAAATCTATAGTGTGTCATTGTGTCCTTTTAATGCAGAGTCATGGATAAAATTCACTAGGTTAAAACATGGAATATTTATGAAGTGGAGCAATTTGCTCAACGGATGAATATTTCATGACTGATATTTTTTTATGTCTGATTTCTTCAACGTGCCTTCAACTTAGCCACTACAATCTTTGATGTAGAAAGAGCTTGCAGAGTGCTGTATACATTAATTACGTAGACTTTAAAATAGGTGGTTTAAGGTAAATTTTAATATTCCAGTGGATTTCATTAAGAGGAATATTTTCTGTTTGCTGAAATCATCCCAAAATTCCTGGTGAAAAATAGGTCTTGGTGGGGGAAAAATTAGCGTTGGGGATTAATTTCTGTCTTTTGCATTTTGTCTTTGTCTTTAATTTAAGTCCTTGTAAGATTTCAGCAACTCCACTGACTTAGTTAAGTCAGTATTTAATGTTAACATCAATAATGCTGTATAAAGTTGAGCAATTGGCAATGCAGTAAAACTGCATCTGTTAGCATTTGGATCACCCAGTTCTGAACCTGAACTTTTCCTTGCATGAATATTAACTGGAAAGTGCCACGGGGGCCATGCAAATTATTCATGAGCGCGTGTTAAATTCAGAAGGAATTTTTAACTTTAAAAACAAACACATATCTTTGACCTAAAAACTAACAGAAAGAAGTGCAACCTAAAAAAAAAAAAAAAAAAGGAAAATATTTATGAAAATGTATTACTTTCATTTTAATTTTTGAGACAGTGTTTTTTGTTGCCTAATTTTGAACTTTTTAAAAGACTATTCCAAGTGCTCTAAAATGGGTGAGTTTTTCTTTTTTTCTCCTGAAAAGATTGAAGTTGAGTTGATTAAGTACAAGCATGGAATTTTTTTTGGTTGACCTAAATAAAAAGTTTTCCACTTCTACTTAATATTTACTTTTTTAAACATATAGGTGTTGGGAAAACAACCTAAAAAGCAGGAAAACAAACAACAAAAGATTATTTTTCAGGTTTTGTCCTGAACTGAGCAGTTGACGGAGAAGACAAGCTGGTAATTTATTTTCTGTTAGTGTATTTAACAGTAATGAAAATCAGTCAAGTTCCAGTTCAGGCTTTCTTCACCATGTGGAGTATCTGCTGGTCATTTTTATAGATCTCCAGGATGACATACTTAATGTATTTACCCTGAGTGCTTGAGAGGAAAACTATGGAAGAAGAAAGGAAATTAATCTTTTAAATTTAGCGTATTTCAATAAGCATAAAATCTCAGAATGATTTGGGTTAGAAGGGATCTCAAAGATCTCATTCCCACCCCTGCCATGGCAGGGACACCTCCCACTGTCCCAGGTGCTCCCAGCCCCAGTGTCCAGCCTGGCCTTGGGCACTGCCAGGGATCCAGGGGCAGCCCCAGCTGTGCCAGGGCCTGCCCACCCTCCCAGCCAGGAATTCTTTCCCAATATCCCATCCAACCCTGTCCTCTTTCAGTTTGAACCCATGCCCCCTTGTCCTGTCCCTCCAGCCCAGCTGTCTCTGTGCATGCCCCATTTCTTTGCACCCTTGTTTTCTTGTCGAACACAAGGCATTACTTGAACCCAGGAGCAAGGACAAAAAGTATTGATTTTCATTGTTCTGACCTGAAACAACCCAAATTAAAAGCATTTCCAGCATCTCCAGTGCCAAGGAGAGCAGATTATAATAGTACTCCTCGTTTTTTGTGACGGCGCACGGTGAGACGGGAATGCGTGGAAGACTTCTAGACTCCATCCAACATCAGCTGTAAGGATTATTTCCTTCCAGCAGGGAGACGTTTTGGGATCTGTTTGCAGAGCAGAAGAGGGGGAAATCCAAAAATGCAGGGCAGAATTTTAGCACAGCACTCCAGAGCCTGGCAGCTCTTCTTTTTCTCCGAGTGGGAGGTGCTGGTTGGGAAGGGTTTTGAATTGCAGCCACAAGAAAGGGTGCTAAGCACCCCTTGGGAACCCAAAACCCTGCACTGAAAACGAGTGAATGTGCTCTGACAAATGTACGGGGAAGTGGGTGAGACATGGAAAAATTCATACGCTCAGGATGAACTAAAAACATCTTTTAAAAGAAAAAAAAAAAAAAAAAAAAAAAAAAAAGAGAGAGAGAGAAGAACTCAAAATCAATAGCCCCGACTCCTACACTAATGAAAAGTGAAGGGCATGGAGGAGCACCAGAGTGCTCACTGATGGCTGCTGTGAAAATGTTTCTTTCAGGGGTGAATTCAGAGAGGCTGGTAAATTGTTGGCTTCTGGTCGACTGTTTTGTTTTGCCAAGATAAGAGAAAAATCAGTCTAAAAGATCTTCCCTGGTTCATGAGAAAAGGCCTCAATTTCTAGTTATTTTCTGAATAAAATTAAGAATTACATAGATGAAAAATTAAGGGGGAAAATGCAGCATTTCTGACAGGAATCACACCAGGTGTATTTTTTCTATTTCCTATCGCAGTCCTTTTACCTAGTTTGCACCTTGCAAACCCATGCTTGTGTAAGCAAGAGAGAGAAAAAACACCTTTTTTCACACTTGAGCATATTTCTCTTTCCTCTTTGTTGAAGTACAACTCTCAGCAAAGAAGTTTGTGTGTTCAGTAAAACCAGTGTAGGACACAGAAATTTGCTCAAATTGGCCAAGTTTTAAAGCAAGCTTCCTTACCAGTCACATTTCAGGGCAGAGCAATGTGTTATTTTTAAAGAGTTCTGGCTTCAGCATGGCCTCTGCAGATACCCTTTGACAAATTGATATATGGCTTATTATCACTGTTTTTAACCCCAGATCTGTGGTAATAAATTTTTGAGATCTAGATTAGGGCAGTGTTTTATTGAAACTGGGTATTACTGACACAGTTTTGCCACAGTCTACATCACACGTATTTTTCAACGTACATTTTTCAATGCTAAACAATAATGGATACAAACAGATATTTAATCTGGTTGTACTGAAGCTGCAAAGTTCATAGGATCTTCTTTTGTTTCTGCCCAACCAGAAAAGTTAGAAGAGAGTACTTGTGTGTCATTTATTCCTTAAGCAGTGAGTTCCAGCCTCCAAACTCCACCTGAACAATGAAAACAGTGTTTTATTCATTTAAAAATATCTTCTTTGCCTTTCTTGCACCAGGACTTGATTCTTCTCCCACACCTGTGTTCATGCTGTGCAGCTTTATGGTAGAGCATTTTCTTTGTTCCTGAATTTACCAAAAAAAAAAAAAAAAAAAACAAAAAAAACTATTAAAAACCACACATTGATGGGACCCCTCCAGCACCACATCCCTTGTTTAATCTGCCATCTGCTCCTTTGAATTCTCCTCTTGGCACGTTGTGCAATTTAGGTTTCCTGTGATGGAGGTTGTGTCATGTTATTAAAGCATCATGCCAGCCCCCAGTCACGCTGGACAGGGTACTGTAGACTTATTGTGAATAAATATAAGGTAAAAAGCAGTTAATTCTTTTGCAGGGCCTATAATGAAGCCAGTTATTTCCACCAAGAAGTGTATGCCCCTGGTCCTGTGCAGTTTCATTCATTATAATGCATTTTCTATGGAACTGTGGCTGTTGAGCCCTTCTCGCCTAATTTCAAATTAAAGACTTTTAATATTGGTGGCTCAGTGTTTTAGGACAAATCTTAATGGCTTTGTGATAAAGTTGCTGTCTTCCTGCTGGCTTACACAGCTTCAATGCTCAGAAGGGGGTGGCAGCACAACCTTTGCAACTGGCACATTAGATAATTTGCCAAAACTCACAAAGCATTTGGGAAAGAACCGATAATTTCAGGATGCATATTTATCCTGAAATTTTAGTGTTTGAAAGTCTCTGGGGTTTCCTGTGTACTTATTTAACTTCCCAGTATGTGTTTCCACAAGGCAAAGTGGACAGTCTGGGTGCAATTGCCAGGTTGAGGTTATTTTGGGGTTAAAAATGGCAAATGCCATGACTGAAAGCTCACGCATTAAGATTAGTGAATGATATTACAGGACTGAATAGAGTTGGTGTTTATTTGTCTTAACTGCTGTTTTCTCATCTGTTTGGGGCATTTTTATGGCCTTTTGAATCCTTTTTTATGCTGCTGGATGTTGTGTATTGAACATTTTCAGGTGGTGTGGTACAGATAAAATACCACACGAAGAGACCTAATCCAGCCTCCTGTACCAGCCCAGAGCCAGCAAGCATTCTGTGAACATCTGAGTGGGCTTTTATTGCATTTTTTTTGTCTTCTCCCCCAGGTGGGAGAATAGCCATAAAATAAAAGGTATTATCACCATTATGGCTTTGCAGTGCGGCATGTGATGTTATTTTGAAATTCTGCATTCACATAAGAACAGGTAGTAAAATTTCCCTTAAAACACACAAAACAACCAAGCGAAACACTGTCAGGCAAGTGACTGAAATATGAAAAGATGAAATTGTTTGGCTTGAAAGGCAAAGCTTTCTATCTGTGACTGTGGGGATTTCCCAGGTGGGTTTTTGCATCCACAATAACAGATGCTAGCAGGTACCTACTTCTATGACTTCATTTTTACAATTTACTTTTATTAGCATTTTATTTTAAGATTATTCATTTGGTTACTGGAGAGTGGTCTTTGACACTTAAAGAAGCAAAGACTTATTTGCACACTGATTTGCAGCCTTATCCACTTTTACCTTTTTGGCTACACTTATTTTTTGGACACCAAAGTGCCAGGGGTACCTTCTCATTACATTTTCTGCTCTTTTGGGACATTCACATATTCTCAAATCTTCATATGGCACCCTCTGTGTGTGATATTTCAGGCCATGGCAGACTACTCCTGGTTTCAGAATTTTCAGTAGTGTTGTGCCTTTGGCAGCACTGGAATCCTTGGCAAGAACTGGGGCTGACTAAGAGCTCAGGAATTGCTTTAAAACTTAATTTCTTTGCACTGTTTTCCATAAGAAAGATCATCCTGTCAAATACCGGGGCACTCCTGCCTTGCTCTAGAGAGGTGTAAATGTGAAAGCACTTTAAAAAAAAATAAAATCATTATCTAATCTTGTCTTCTACAAAATGTAGTATTTCATCTAAATAAATTTTTTATTTGATATTTAAACATATTCTCCTGCAGCACTGATGGCCCTGGTGACTGGTATAAAAGGATGACCAGCGAGAATGGATTAGGTGCTTTTATTCTCTTATTGGAATTTCCAAGACTGTCATTTTAAGACACTAGCATTCTAGATTTTAATAATACACGGCATTTTGCTCAGACACCCACTTTTTTATTAGAATATGTTTTCCTTGAAATAAAACAATGAATAAAGAGTAAGTTTTTTCATAGATTTTAAGTGCTTAAATCGATGTAAACCTGTGGAAAGTGATACATCTCCTCTACTGAGTGCCAAGGGCCATTTTTGGGGTTTCTTAATTAATATATTTGTTTTCCATCGAACATCTGTCACCCAAGCAGAGTTTCATTAGTTCGTGGAGAGTTATCTCTGCCATGCACTGGTGAGGGGCCTGGTGTGTTCCTTCTGGCTTTATTTTTGTTCATTTCTGTTTGTTCTGCAGTGCCTCTCTTGTCTGTTTCTTTGGGGTGTTTGTTGCAGTTTTTTGGGATTTTTTTAATGTTTTGGTTTTTTTTGGTTTTTTTTTTCTTTTTCTCATGAATTAGTGCAAAACCAGCTTGGCCAGCTGAAGCAGGAAGGGGGCAAATGCTGCTCCAAGGGCCTGTGGATGCTGAATTCTGTCAGATGTGGAGAGGGGGAAGAGACAGGATTCTTAGATACATGTTTTCAGTGAAACTGTAGCATTAAAATCACATTCTTAATGACTACAGCTGAGATTTTGGGAAGTCAGTCAGTGTTCCTTGCACGCAGGTCCACTGAGACCCCTGAGATTTGATGCTGAGCAGACCATAATTTATTTTTGATGCTGCATTCAGAAAAATGTTATTTTCTCTTGGAGCATACTGCTCCTTTGGATAATTTTGTGGACTTCTTGTACAGATTTTCCATAGGGATAATGCTATATATATCTAATTTTATTCCTTTGTATATGAGTCTAACATGGTATTTGAATGTTAAAAAAATATTCACATTAATATAAATTTAGCATAGGCTTTAATATAATGCAAGTGTTACGTGTCATAAGATATAACATTGCACAGCAGGCTGTTACACTGGATCTGCCTAAACCAAGATATTTATGCCTCAAAATTCAGATTTTTTTTTTTTTTTTTCCCCAGACCTGTCAAGGTTTCTGCCATTGTAACAGGAATAATCAGGAGTCTGGCATAGATATTCAGATACTATCCAAGCATTGCCTTTCTGCTTTATCTCTCTTAAGCTAATGTTGGATGGCATGTCACCTGATATAAGCTTTCCAAACCTGCCTGTGTCTTCTTGTTTTTTTTTTTTTTTTTAATCCCACTTATGTCACGCAGTATTATTCCCCTCTAAGAAAAACAAAATTAAGTTTTCCCAAGTGAACATGATATTTTTTCTGAAGAAGATAAAATCCAACATCTCTCCTGCCATATATCTCATTATATTTTTGTGAATGATGCATTAAAAGGGGAAGAAATGCGTTGTGAAGAATGCTTTAAAGCTGCAGAGTAATTTACAGCTTAAGGTCATGCTGTGCTGTTACCAGACCATGACTTGGGGATGTCTGTGACTTTTTTGGGGGCCTTTTTTTAGTTAAATATCTGTCTCCTCTGTGGCAGTCAGAAGGAGGACTCCAGGCTGATGGGGACCCACCACCCACAGCAGTGAGTCACCAGCTTCTGCCAGCCCAGCTGAACGAGGCAACTCCATCTTACCCCCTCTCCACTCCTCTGAAACCAGCAAAGAGTAAATTACAGATAATTACCCTGGGGATGAGTCACTATATAAACAGATTTTTTAAAATAACCGAGTTTTAAATCACTGCTGATGGGAAAAAAAAAAAAAAAAAAAAAAAAAAAAAGTGGTGTCGTGTAGGAAATTTTTGGTGTGGTAATTTAGTGCATTTCCTTAAGAAGTGGAAAGCAGAGTGCTGATACTGCATTTGAGCTGGTATGATGAAGCAAAAGTAGAGGTATTCTTTGAGTACTCAACATCTTACTGTAAGGCTGTTTTTTTAAACATGGTTTATTAATCTAAAGGGAGCTAAAAATATCCTGTCATGAAAAGCAAGAGATTAAGTTAATTTAATGTTTTCTAGAAGTCTGTTTGAATTATGAACAAGGTCATAACTGCATTTTCATCTCCATTTTTAATACCCATCTTTAATTTCTGTCTAGGATTAAGAAATACAGTATTGACAAGTAGAATTTGGTCTTTTTGCAAAAGCAGTTCTCACTAGCTCTAAGTGAGACAGGAAAAGAACATAGTCTATTCCTGGATGAGCTTAAACCAGCAATCAAATAGCCAAGATTAATTAAGTAAACAGAAAAGTAACATTATTGGCATAGCCATCTTGTCATCTGAGTGATATATTCAGCTGAGATTCAGCTATCTGTTTTATTTAGATGTGTACCTAAGTGCAGAGTGGTCCCTCTGAAACAACCATCAGAGTAGCAACAGAATCCAGCTTTGAATTGCTAATGCTGCCATTCATCCTGATAATTAAGTCTCAGAATATTATTCAAATAGCAGTCTGAAGGAAACTTGTGTAATTGAACAATTTTGTTTAACCAGTTTTAAAGCAGAGTCTCCGGTACTTTGAATTATTTTTCATTCAAGCAGCAGTAGAGCTGGAAGCTGATATGGATTTGGGGCATTTGTAAAATTTTGACTTCCTGCTTTCATGTTCTGTTCTGTCTGTGTAGTTGTCTCGTCCACTGGTACCCTGAGAAATTGCAACCTACTTTATTGATTTGATTTTTAGTTTGTTTATTTACTTCAGATTCTGTTTTTCTAAGATTTAAATATTCCAAATATTCTGGTCTGGGGGCTTGTTGTTGTTGTTTTTGTGGAGTTTGAGGAATCAGGGTTCTTTGGCTTTTTTTTTTTTTTTTTTTTTTTGATTGGTTGGTTGGTTCCTTTGGTTTTTGTGGGGTTTTTTTGTGTGTATTTATAATCAGCTTTCATGTTGTTAAATTAATGATTTAGCTGATTAGTTCAAGTTAAAAACAGTCGTGTGGTATTTTCCCTCTTTTCTTTCATTACCTTGAAATCCTCTACTACCACAAACGCATTTTATTTAAATTTAGTTTAAGTAGTAAAAGATCATGTTAAAGCTTGATGTGATCTTTACATATGTGCACTGCATAATGGATTAATCTAGTTTCAAAACTCACATTCAAACTCTAAATAAGGAGCTGCAGAAGGCAAGGCTCTGCTAAGTACCATGTTTAGGTCATTTTAAATTATGTCTGACATAATGTTATGTTTTTTTTTTTTTCTGTGTAGCCTTCTTCAGGGTTTATCTGAACGCCAAACTTTAGAAATAAAAATCACCTGTTTACCTCCAATGACTGTAGTTAGAGACAAGATGGTTGGCTGGTGCTTGAGAGAGTGATTCATTATTTCCCCTCTATTAGATTTGACAGTCCCCAAAAGGACACCAAGCTACCCTGCAATTAGGAATAACTGATGTGTTCAGTGCTGGTTTCTGCATACAGTTGCATACAGAATATTGTGCTGAATTATCCAAGGTTTATGGCCCCTCTCAATTGCACTTGGTTTCTGTTGACAATTTTTTTTTTTTGCCAAGAAAAGGGAAGGTCTCCCTGCCCCTCTCCTAGAGTTTCTCCCTGCATAAAACATGGGGTGGCAGCAAAAGGAAAACAAACAAACAAACAACAACAAAAAAAAAGTCAATTTACCAAGCGTGGTGATGGTCTTTGAGGAAATGTTTGAAATTTTTAGCCATGCCATGTGCAAGCTCTGTCAGGATGGATCAATGCCTGCCATGGATGAAGGAGTGATGTCTGAGATTGTTCTGCAAGAAATCAAAACAGGAGGAGCTTCCATTCCAACTGGCAGCAGGCAGTTGTTAAAAGGGAAAAAGTAAAAGTATGGATACACGTGTTTAATGTCTCGGGGGGGCCTCTATATCACATTTATGGAGAGTTCTCTCACTTCTGGGTTCCTTTCACGGTGTCCAAGCAAGAAACACTTGAATTCAGCTTTTACTGTCATCCAAAAGTTTTTCAAGGCTGTGAAGAGACCGTTTCTGTGATGCATGTGTATATAAACCACACTGACTAAAATAAGAGAAAGAATTAGGTCACCGATGTACTTTTAAAAATGCACTTTTGCTGGGAATATGTCTGTTTCCTTCTTTTGAATGTGAGGGTAATAGATAGTCCAGAGCCATCAGTGCTTTTTGATGGTAACTTAAGGCAATTTAATGGTTATCTGTCAACAAAAGGGAGAGGTGAAGACAGGATTTTTATTGCTTCTCCCAGAAAAAAATAAACATCTGGAATGGAGAGCCCAGTGGGTAACTGTGTCCCTGACAGACACACATGCACACGCAACCCACCCCAAAACTGCCTCTTTGGCTCCCTAACTGCTCAATTTCAGAATCAGCAATTCCCACCAGGCTGGCAAGAATCTGAGTGGAACAGAAGGGGTGGAGGATTATGAGAATAAAGTTTTTTGTTCTATCTAATTGCTTTTATATTAAGAAAATGTAAACAATACAACCATTAGCATTACATGGATTTCTTCATTTGTATTTTTTTTTCTCTTTTTCTCTCTCTCTTTCCCTTCCTTCCTCTTCCCATTCTCTCTCCCTGCCTCCCTCCCCACTCCTGACACCTTTTTGCACAGCCTCCATTGAAGAGGACCCAACTTCAGCAGGTATGAATTATTTACATTACATCTGCATTGTGGTAACTGTTTCTTGAGAGCTGCCTTTACTAACATCATTTTAGCCTGTTTCATTTTGTGTATAACTTGGCAAATATCACAGTTGGGATCTATCCTCTTCTGTCTGTTCCCCCTTCTGTTTTTTCTCCTTCTCCTCAACTTGGGAGTCAGTAGGAAACGTAATCCTCCTGTAGCTTTTAAAAATATCAGTGGCATGCTCCTTACTTCTTTCATGCTTAAGCTGACATGTCAAGCTTCAGATAACAGAATGATTCAATTAGGAGCTGGAAAAAAAAAAAAAACGGTTTGTTTTTTTTTTTGTTTTGTTTTTTTTTGTTTTTTTTTTTTTGGAAATGTTAGATTTTTCTCTGTCTTAATGCTGGCAAAACTCAGTCACCTGGATGATGCCCCAAAACTGACATCCTTTAAAGATCTGGGAACAAGCAGTGAAGGAAGGGGAAAGAAAGGCAGCAGATGCAGAAGCATCGTGCTCAAAGAAAACATTCTCCAAACGATGGCTGGGGTATCTGCTCAGAGAACTTTTATTTCCATTGACAAGCTGCCAAGCAGTGAGAATGGTTACCATCACAGTCATAAAAATTAGTTTAGGAGCTCCCAGAGAGACACAAACGCATCGTGTTTATTTTATTGTGAAGATTAACTATTTCTAATTAATTGGCAATCCATTAGCTGGGGAGTATTTAAAGAAAAAAGAAGACAGTGTACCAGAGAAGAATGCCACTGAGCAGCCTAACATATTTGAAATGGCACTGAGTTGTACAAACTCAGCGAGCTAAAACATCAAATAAATGGGGAATCACTTTATAGTGGCTTGTTAAAAGAAGGAAAGGCCTCCAGAGGAGCAAAAGAGAAAAGGTGAGGAAAGTGAATGAAGAGAGGAAGATGGGAAGGAAGGATTGAACACTGTTTACAACGCTAACCTACAACTTGGGAGCAATATAAGTAATTAGGATACAGCAGAGAATAATAAATGAAAGGACAGAGAACAAAGCCAAGAGTAGAATGTGAGAGAGGGAGAGTAGCTGAGACTAGAACTGAATACAGAAAGAAGCAAAAGGGAGCTTTAAACATGAATGTAGCAGCAAAATGAGCAGGAAGGAGGACTGAGATGAGAAATAGCACTGCAAAAGAAGGGAAAAAAGAGGAATTTGGGGAAAGAATGTAGAGTACTCGCACACCCCCATGGACCATGCATTCTAATTACTAAACATCAACTTTCAACTCTCCATTTCTTGAGAGATCTGTCTTGGAGTCTTGGTGTTTTCATGGAAAGTGTTTTAGCAGAAACCTACTGCAGCCATTCAACAGAAACATTAGAAAAGGATGGGGTTTTTTACTTAGGAAAAAACAATACCCCCAGCCTTTTTCCCTTTAGGGAAATGGTTTAAATACACACATTTTTTTTTAGACCATCTCCCAGAAATCATGGTCTCCCTCTTTGAACACCACTGCTGTTTTTGTGAGCCCCTAACTGTGATCTGGCCAAGCTACCCAGATACATCAGCTGAAAATGTCCAAGTGGAGGGAAGAGGAATTTATAACACAGCCAGGTGGGCTGCACTACAGATATGATTTATACTAAGAGAAAAATCCATATATAAAGTGCAATCTAACATTAATTTCTATCTTAAAGCTTTGCTAGCAATGCTAGCTCTTCAGATGCTCCATAATTTATAGCTCCTATTGATTTTGCTGTAAGATATGACCAGATGTTGCTGTTTTGAAAGTAACAGATTAGTTCTGCACTCTTACAGGATTGTTTTAATACAACTTATTCCTCAGATTGTATTGGCAGTTCTAAAACTGTGGGTTCTGCTTAAAGCAGATTCCCTTCCCTCAGGGTAGGAATGCCGCTGTGCAGTTTGGAAGTTGCAGGGGTGCAGAAAAATAAATAGAAACTGCATCCAAAACCTCATGCACCCACCTAGAGCCTTTAAGTGGTATGTGCCTGGTAGAGGCAGTTTTATCCAATACCACATTTTGCTCTTTTCCACAAAAAAAATAGTGTGTTTCCTCCAGTTCATGAAATTTATCTAATAATTATTCATACACATAGTATTTTTCCAACAAATGCCTTGACTTTTGAAACAACACGAGGTAGGATAAATTGCATCTAATATTTTTATGAAGGCTATTAAACATTATTTCCACATTTTATGAAAATTGCAAACTTTTAATTGACCTGTGATCAGGACCAAAGCTAGAATTTCCTTTCCTGTTTAACCAATGGGATGAAACACTGCTATTTCCCATACTCTGCTTTTTGGGATAGGGTCTGGCTGCTCTGACAATGCCATCTGTGAGGAATTCTGTAGAAGCAAAGTTTTAAAATTTAAAATTTTACTTTGAGTGTTGTAACCAGTAAGCTGAGGATTATTAATCCTGTAGTAATAAGTGCCCTGAAATTATCTCTCTATAGAAATGATGTTTCACTGGAGTTCCTTGAGTTTCAGAATGCTTGAGGCTAATTATGAACTCTAATTATAGCCCCATGTTTTTCACCCAATTTGCCTTATAAGGAAAGATAAACCAAGGAGTTTTTCCAGGTTTTTCCTCACAGTTTCAACAAAGTTTTCCTTAGCAATGCCTCTGGGTAAAGCATTGTCCTAGATCTATTTTTTCTTTCCAGTTAAATACCTAAGATTTTATGTCATTGTGGACATCTTACCGCTATTTTGAGTCACTTCGCTGTATTTCTTCATTTGTTTTGACTTAAAATCAAACCCAATAAAATAATTTAATAAGATTAATATTTAATTAAATATTTATTGAATAAAGCTAGGGAAATCTCAGGAAAATTCTCTCTTTTCCACGTGCTTTTATCCCATCCATATGTGGCACGAGTTTTGGAAAGCTGTTTATTGAGCCGGGAGGAGATTCCTTTGTTGACAACTATTTTTAGAAGCTGAATGCAGCAGGAAACTCCTGCTGGATGTCCTGCTGCTTGAAGCTTTTCATCCCAAAAGTGTTTCCCCATGGTTTTATGGATTCCCATCCCTCCCCCCCCGCCACGTCTCCTCAAGGAGCCTGGAGTAGTTTCTACAATTATTAAAGAGTAATTCTTCCAACACCTGGTGAGACAGAGCACAGCAGTTTGTTCACTTGTCTCTACACAGTGGTTTTGGCTGAGGTAATAAATACATCTCCTTTGAGATCATCACCTAACTGGAGCCATTCCTTGCCTCTGCCACTGATTTTTTTTTTTAATTTTTTTTTTTTCTTTTATCATAATGCTTTAGGGAACAAGGCGTTTTTGTCTTTGCATCCCATCTATATAACATATGCAAACACATCTAGAGTTTCATGGTAATAAAAGCTCTTTTACAGTTTTGCTGTTGCCTTATTTAAGTTTAGGTGTTGCAGAGATTAAAGATTCACTACATGACAGGGCCTCCTTCTGCAAAGACATTACTAAAAAATAATCCCTTCAACAACCTCGTGGCAGAGTATGTAAGCTGCATGGAATATTTGTGTATCTAAGGAAAATTATATTACCCTTCCAAAATTCCATGTGATATCCAACCTGTTCCCTGTTTATTTAGAATTTCAACTTATATAAAAGTTATTTTAGAATGTTTTTCCTAAAGAAGTAAATAACATAGGGGAAAAAAAAAAAAAAAACTTTTGAGAAAGAATAAAAGTTGAAAATGCCTTCTCAAATGAGACTTCTGCTGTAAAAATCTATAGAATTAAGTTTATTTCATTAAAGGAAATTAAGGGAATTTTAGAAAATAATTACAATGGAAGACCAAAAGTTCCAGGATTAAAGTTGTACTAGACATAACAATTACAGTTATATCAAAATATCAAAAAGTCATGAGAAATAGAAATCTAAAACTATTGAGAGTTTACTCTTACTTACCTTTACTCTGGGAGCATGGTTTTAAGCAATACCTGAAATCTAAATTCCAGGATAAAAATCAAAACACAAGTTATATGCTTTCTTTTGTTTCTGCTAGGAGAACTCCAGGTTTTTCTCTGGTGCTTGTTTTCTTCCCTGGATCTCCTGTGTTTAAGAAACTTTTTAAAGAGGGGTACCAAAACATATTGCCTTGGTGTTTGTCTTTTTATTCATAGAATTTAAAAAAATATGGTTTGTAGAAGGAAAGATGAAAAATTAAAGGTAATATAAATTACTTTGGTCAATAGATATTTCAAAGCTGGGTGCAGCCTTGATGACTCTTAGAAAAGTATTTCTGCTGGATATATTGGATCCTCAGAAATAAAATTGCTCATGAGATACCTAAAAAAACCCAACAGAATGGAACTTGTACTATAAAAATGTGGTAAAATAATTAGTTTTCTCTATCTAAATATTGTTGCATTTAAAAATTTATTGGATTGTCATTTTTTATATATTTAAAACACTAGACATATTATTATTAAATGCAGCGGTTTAATATTACTTTGATATGCAGAATATCAAATTTTCATGGTTTTGGTTTTTCATAACGATGTAAAGTGGAAGGTAGGAGGGTTTCATTTGGCACCAGTCTTAGACAGGTTTATATTAGATTGTTTAAAATAATTTTAATTTAGACAGCTTAAAAATAGGTAGGTTTAGATGGGATGTTGGGAATCAGGAATTGTTCCCTGGCAGGGTGGGCAGGCCCTGGCACAGCTGGGGCTGCCCCTGGATCCCTGGCAGTGCCCAAGGCCAGGCTGGACACTGGGGCTGGGAGCACCTGGGACAGTGGGAGGTGTCCCTGCCGTGGCTGGGGTGGCACTGGGTGGAATTTAAGGTTCTTGTCCTAGATTAGGGCAAATTTTGGGAGAAAACCTCCGGAAGGAGCCCCCAGAAAGCAAACCCCCCCACGGCCCCTCCCCCACCTGGTTCAGGAAGGATTTCCTCAGAGAGAAATGGAAAAAAACCTGTTTATTTAACAAGCAAAAACACTCCCCAGTACAAAAAAAAATCAACACCAGATGACAAAACCCTTTCACCGTTCTGAAGAGATGACAAATTCAGAAAGTCTCTCCTGGGAGTGGTCGCCCAGCTATCAGTCTCTGGTGCTGGGGATGGCTGCTGCAGGTCACAAAATGCAGGCTCAGGTCACAAAATGCAGACTCAGGTCACAAAATGCAGACTCAGGTCACAAAATGCAGACTCAGGTCACAAAATGCAGGCTCTTGGTGTTTCTCGGTGTTTCCCAGGTCCAGGTCCAGAGCAGGTTCAGATGATATTCAGGAAAGGGAAGGGAAAGGGAAAAAGAAACAGTCCAGGGTAAAAATTGGACTGCCTAGCTAAACTAACTAATAAGCAAAAGCAAAAGCAAAAGCAAGCCAGCAAAGCCAAGCCAGCCAAGCCTCTCCTAGACACAGAGCATGGGGGGAGGTGAGCTGGCTGACAACAAGACAAAACAATCCTTCACTTTCAGAGTCAGTCCTGAAGGCACAGAACATAATATCAGGCACGAACAGAGCAAACACCACACCGTCACCCTAGGACAGTCCCTCCCAACCCAAAACAGCCCATAATTCTATAATTCAAATATTAGATAGATCTTTTCTTGAACGGGTGAATATTGTAACCAATTTTTCCTTTTCTTTCCTTGCTTCATGTCAGAAAATTCTTTTGCCATTTGGTGCTGCCCTGCTCATCAAAGAGCAGGTGAGATCCATTTGGTTAAAGTTTTGGACATGCCCTTGGTTCTCCAGCCTAGAGAATGAGGCTAAGAATTGAAATGAAAAACATTTGAGATTGTACTGGCATTAATATTTATATTTATATTAAATTTATATCTAATATTTTATATTTATATTAAAATTATCCATATATCCTTATATAATAACTATAAGGTGTTTGTCCTTAAAATACTTAACTGATGTGGGTTTGAAGCTGGGTTTCACAAAGGGTCTGTCTTTTCTGTGAAAATAATGCCCAGAGAGGCATTATTAAGAGGTATTATTAAGAAGCTTTTATTAATTGGAAAAAAAAAATTTAAAAAAAAAAAGTGCATTCTTCAATGGTTACTATGATGACTTTTGGACCTGAATGATCTTTTTGGTCCCTTCTAACTGAAACCATTCTATGATTCCATGAAGATCAGAAAAGAGAAACCAAGACAGATTTTTCTCTCCCTCCTTTTTTTTTTTTTTTTTTTTTTTTTTTTTTTTTTTTTTTTTTTGCAAGTTATTGAAATGAAACTTTAATGACATGATTAATCTGCTTTCTCTGTCACCGTCAAAGCATCAAGGATGTGTCTGGTCAAGTCTCAAGAACTTCAGTTTCCTGCCCACTGCACAGCAGGATCTGGAGTTGTGGTTTTGTGACAGCTCCCAGGCTGTCTTTGGGGCCACAGTGATTTTGCTGTGGTGTGCAAAGCTCTTCCATTTCACACATTTCAAAGAGGGAAATCATCTTTCAGAATTATTCTAAGGGAAAGGATTTGCCATTCCCCCAGGGACTGTACCACAGATTTACTGTCTTGCTGAACTTGGTTTACGCATTTGTAGCAATTCCTTTTCCTTTTTTCTTCTCCAACTGCATATTTTATTTTTTTTTTCCCAGTGCCTGGAGCTAGCTTGCTAATTACTTTTCCATCTATTCCAAGCAAAATATAGACTAAATCAGAAAATTATGTAAAGGTCATATTGAACCCCATTCTGATGAAAATGAGGCTTATGCAGTAAAAATAGTCCTGGATGCCAGGTGGCACTGAAGGCTATTGGAGCAGCCTGTCTCATTTAAAAGCTGGAAATCTTGCTTAGGTCAGGAATGAAAATTAATTCATATTTTTAGCCCATCCCTTAGTGACTGTCCATCCACATATCATAAAGATAACACAATTTGGCAAAATCGCTCACTTCTTTTCAAGATGGACAAGAAAGCGAGCCAGGAGTTTCAGACCAGCCCGCAGTGCTGGCAGCTGCCTGAGAAAATCAGGCATGGGCATCCTTCTACAATCTGCACAATTTCTGAGAGTGGTGTTTGTGGTGGTCATACATCCCAGTATGCACCCCATACTGGTCATGCATCCCAGTGCACCAATAAAGTGGGAGATCGTGTGATATCCCCTAAGCCAGGCACTGATTTCTGCCATGAACTTTTCCTTCCGTCCACTTTTCCCTTTCCTAGCTGAGTTTTGAGGGAGGAGTTTTCCTGGATGAAGATGAAGCTTTTCATGCCAGGCATCTGCCTCAGACTGATCAAGGCTAGGTTGGATGGAGGTCTGAGAAACCTGGTTTAGTGGAAAGTGTCCCTGCCCATGGCAGGGGGTAGCACTGGGTGATATTTACACTCCCAACCCAAATTCCATGATTCTATGAGGACTCTGAAGCAACAGGGTAGTTTTACACAGGTGCAGCTGTTCCCATCTGGGGAAGCAGTGTTCCACAAAAAGAGATTTTGCAGGTCTCTAGTCCTTGCCAGGACAGATAAAAAGAGCAGGACTAGCTCTAGCTCTGGGCGGCTAAGTGAATTAAAAAAAAAATTCCAAATATTATTCTTTGATATTTATTTCTTCATCTTCTGAAGATGGAGAGGGAATGAAAAGATGAATGAGCTACTCATCCTGGTTGCTGCAGGGATCTCAGTAAACTCTGTTGCTCCTTGAGTCCTCTGTACTCTGGACAAGTAGAGTTGAAACACAGGGGAAATGTACAAAAAGAACACTTTTTTGGGGGAAACACAATGTTTTGGAAGTGAACCACTTCATTGGATGAGGCGCTGAGTGCTCTGCTCAGTTTGACAAGTTGGGATTGGTCACAGGTTGGACTCCTGCTCCTGGAGGTTTTCTCCAACTCCAGTGATTCTGGGATTCTGTGAAGAGGCTAAACACGACAGAGAAGAGTTGACAAAACCCTCTGCTGCTGGAAAGGACAGATTTTCATCTGAGAAGCGCTTAAAACCGAGAGGAGAAAATCTTGGGGAAGGAAGCTGACAGGCAAAAAAAAAAAAATGGGATTAATGAGTTGAGAGTGGGCACAGAGGGAGCGGGTCTGAAGGCAGGGATGCAGAGAGAAAGGCAGCAGTGGGATGGTCTGCATGGGGCTGTCTGCTGTCACCAGGGTTGTTTACTTCACACATTTCTGACTGCCCCTTCCAGCACAGCCCTGCTCCCCTGCTCTCCTTTGTGCCTGTGCTGGCACTGCACAGCTCTGCATGGAGCCATTTTTGCATTTTTTCTCTTCTCTTTTTTGGTTTTTTTTTTTGTTTGGTTTTTTTTGGGTTTTTTTGGTTTTTTTGTTTTGTTTTGTTTTGTTTTTTGGTGTTTTTTTTTGTTTGTTTGTTTTTTGTTTTTTGCTTTTTTTTATTGTCTGCAGTAGTCTTCCTTACAAATAAGTGCCACGTGACTTCAAAACAGAATAGTGGCAAAACCATTTACATACGATCCGCAGTAGTGCAAAGCAATAAAATGCTAAATGAAAATTGTCAGAGTGGCTGAAGGTAAGTAAGAGGCCAAAAGATTTCCCAGGCCAGTTCTTATTCAAGACACAACTTCTGCTGGCTGCCATGGGAGCTGTGGCTGTGTGGCAACTGTTGGGATAAAAATAACAATTTTGAAATTGTAATATGCTCCAATTACGAGCACAGTTGTAATTTCAATTGTAACATGCTCCCATGAATGTCCATAATGCAATTTTCCTGATGGAGCCAGCGTTCACTTGGTTCAGCTCCTTGGTCTCTCCTGCCATGCCGTGGCACGTGTGCTGCCAATAGGAAGGGGAATTTGGTGGGAATGTGCATTGAAAGTTGGAGTGAAGATGAAGAAATTGTCTTGTCTGGTAAAATATTGGGATTATGTTTCACTAAAGATCCTCATCCTGTCATTAGATACGTGGAAAGTGAAATAAAAAGAAGCAGATACTGATGAAAGCAAACCAAGGTGAATTAGTGGTTGGTTGAGGATTTAGTAGCCGGTTAACAAGCCTGATGAAAAGGATTCTAATCAAAAAATAGCACCACAAGGAGGCTTGCTTTATGCTTTCTTTGGATTTAAACAGTTTTATAACCATGTTGAAAGCACTAGATTGGCTGTGGAAATATAAAGAATATTGAGAAAGTAATGTTGCTCCTTTACAGTGCAAATTTAAGAGATTTTTATTTGCCAAGGCTTCGTATTACACATCAATTCAGGAGGAGGCAAAAAATATATTGAATAATGACCAGCTAGCAGAAAAGCTGTTCCCGTTCAAACGAACGAAATTATTAATTATTATAAATATAAATATAATTTTAAAATATTAATTCTTACAACCACACTTTTTCAATAATTAATATTTTATTACATCAGAGAGTTAAAAAACCTAAGCTTAAGCAGGTTAGATGGTTGCTAAAGAAAGCATGGAGGAAATGCCAAGGAAACTCCCTGGCAGGTGGGAAAGTAGAGAGAACATGGCTGAACTGAGAGAATTTGGTACTTCTGTTAAATTCAGCCTCCTTTGAGGTTGATTGTATAATCAGGATCTTGTGTTTTGAAATCTTTAAGTCTGTCATAGCTTGAACAGGAAAAAAAAAATTGTTGAAGATTTGGCCTTATTATTTTAACAGTGAAATTCTGCTTGTCACTAATATTGGGCAAGACTAAACAGCCCTCTTTAAACTGCATCACTGAAACAACATTACAGGTAAAATTCAAATGTATTTCTTATCATAAAGAGAACACAAATTGCTTTAGGGGCATGGAAATATCAAGCAAAGGCTTGAATGAGTTCACTAAGACAGGACCATGGGGATTTCCGCACATATACAACAACTTCTTAGGTGATTTCTTGCAGTAACAAATACGTACTGCTTCATTCACATAATTTTTACTCATATATTGACTTTCCAAATGGTAATCACTGTTTGCAAGAGCCAAGACCTTCCTGTTTTCTTTTGTCTTAGAAATGGAATAGATTCTTTTTTTAGTGTATATTATTTTTAAGTTTGGCTAGTGCAATTAGAATGCTTTTTGATTTTTTTTCTACTGGAAATATTTTAGATAAACTGTGCTTTACCTGAGAGTATGAATGTCCTTTATTAGGCTTGACAAAAGAATGATATGTAGCATTCAGCTGCCTGTGTATTGAATAATCATATATATACACTTGTAGTAGTTAAATTATTTTGGAAACAGCCATTTTTGTATTTTTTCTCTTCTCCTTTTTTTTTTTTTTCTATTGTCTGCAGTAGTCTTCCTTACAAATAAATGCCATGTGGCTTCAAAACAGAATCGTGGCAAAACCATTTACACATGATCCACAGTAGTGCAAAGCAATAAAATGCTAAATGAAAATTGTCAGAGTGACTGAAGATAAGTAAAAGGCCAAAAGATTTCCCAGGCCAGTTCTTATTCAAGACATAACTTCTGGTGGCTGCCATGGGAGCTGTGGCTGTGTGGCAACTGTTGGGATAAAAATAACAATTTTGAAATTGTAATATGTTCCAATTACGAGCACAGTTGTAATTTCAATTTTAACATGCTCCCATGAATGTCCAGTTGTCTATTACTAAAAATATGTTAACAGGAAATCTACCTTTATATACTTAGAAAGTTATTTGTGTCAAATAACCTGAGAAATGCCTTGGAATTCCTGAAGTTTTATTGGAATGGCTGCAACAGCTACAAGGAAGAAGGCACAGCCCAAGAACAAAAAGGTCTGGGTAGAGATTTATGTATTCAATTTGCCTGCAGCACTGTTTTAACAAAGCATGAATTAACACTCTACAGTAATATTACAAGTCAGAGTTACAGTTATTCATGAATTTCATTAGTTTCGACTTTTCGACAGAATTTCATCCTGTTCAAACTGCAGAACAGTTTATTTATTAATATACACTAAGGGAAAGAGTGAGAGTATTTAAATATCTCTCCATGTTGACCAAAAATGTCCCAATTTTATTTTTTTAATCCAGCCTCCTAAATGACAAAATAGTTCTACTATTTTTCCCCCTCCCCCTGCAAAACAGTAATGCTGGGCTTTTCTTTTTTTAAACAAAACACAAATCAAGCATCCTGCCAGCTGTGTGTTCTGCTCTAACCTCCTATGAGCAGGGGCAGGGAGAGAACGTGTAAACCAATGTGTTTCTCATCGGGTCCTGTTTCCATCCCAAACTTTTCTAGAACAATTTAGGCAATACAATATAACATCCCAAGAAATTCAAAATAAGTCTTTTGCCTCAAACTGTTTTAAGTCATGCAGTTGGATGTGTCTGGCAAGCTACCCATGACACAGCTGAGGGTGGACACCAGGAAAAGCTCCATGGCTCTGATGACAAAATATTTTTCCTTTTTATATATTTTTTTCATCTATTTGTAGCTCTGTAAAGTATTGTTGTATAATTCTGCAGTTTATTCAGTAGGAGGCCAAAACAAGGTGGGGGAGGGGGGGTTACCATATTAAACGTACTTCTAATTGGAGGTTCTCATCAATTATGCTAATTTGATAAACTTATAAAAGTGTCAAAGCCCTGTATCACATGTGCTTCTGGCCATAAGTGCACCTGGTGGACCTTCAATAAACAGTAACACCTTTTTTATCACTTTAATCTTGTTTGGCTCTTCTAGGGGCTATTAGGCAGGACCTCCAGTGGAAGTCTGCCATGCCAATCCCTAAAGGAATAAGTTACTTCCCTGGGGAGTGCTGCAGCTCAAGGCCCAACCCTGGAAGGCAAAATTTACAGCTCTGTGCTGAGAGCTGTGCTTGAACTCCTTATTACAAACTATTACCTTGTGTGTAATGACACAAGCAGGAATTTGAAGTTAAAGCATTAAAGCTAATCAGAAAACACCAGCCTGTAGTATTGCTGTGCATTGCCACTAACCACCAAAATAAGTCTGTACTGCCATCCAGGTGCAACTGACTTCGTGTGAACCACATTAATCACAAGCAATTAATCTGAATTTGTGCTG
Source organism: Vidua macroura (assembly GCF_024509145.1). Lineage (NCBI taxonomy): Eukaryota > Metazoa > Chordata > Aves > Passeriformes > Viduidae > Vidua > Vidua macroura. Next base: position 80,948,967 of record NC_071611.1, read on the forward strand.
TGGAAGTAGCTGGTGCAAAGGAAGCAAATCTCAAGTGATCCTGCTGTCTATCTTCCGAACTGAAGGCTCGTGACTGCAAACATGGGTTGTGATTTTAAGCTGGGATTCTCAATCAGTGTAGGTTTCCGAGCTGACAAAAAAAAAAAAAAAAAAAAAAAAGAACGTGGAGCAGGAGTGGGAGATGGGGAGAAAAAAGAGAAATGGTTTCCTAGCTGGATGGGCTAGCTAGGAAAGGAGAAAGAGTTGGAAAATGGTGACAAGATCTAGAGTTCAATAGGATTCAGGATTGGGTTTTTTTACATGGAAATAGCAGGGTCTGATGGCAGTTTGGGAAAAAAAGTGGAAGAGGAAAGGATATATTTCCTCTGTCCTACATCCTCAGGGAAATAAGTGACTGGTGTGTAACTCTTGTCTATTTCCCTTGGTTTCTTCTGTGGACAACTTTATGCCTGTTTGGACTATATATATTTCACATTTACTGATTCTCTTTCATCACTTTTTAATAATATTTCATGTCCTGAGGATAACCACCCTCTGAGGATCCCTTCTGCTGTTTCTGTGTCATTAATGCAACACTAGTAATTAGGATCTGACTCATACAAATATGAACAGCCTAAGTTTAGGCTGTGGCATTTTTTAGTTCCCACTGGAATCCTCAACAAGAGGACTAACTGGATTTATTCTATTTGCTATTATAATTAAGGTTCACATAATCTTTGCAGGTTTCTTTTCCATTTTCCAGTTATAGAGGCGAAAAAGGATGGGAAGTCCTCATCATTGGCAGTTTAAAGGGCAGTGAAACAATAAAAAATGACATCTTGGTATATGATGACAAGAATTATGATGATAAAAATAACACTGTTGCACAGAAATCCCAATTGCAAGTGAGGTTCTGCATTAGGCACAAAACAATATACAGTTTCGTTATTGCTGGCTTTGTTTTACTTAAGGCATTACCAGTGCAGTAAACAGAGACATGGATTTGTTCCAATCATGTAGAAAATGAATTTGGAAAGTTTATTTTAATGCAGAATCTGTAGACATTAGCCTTTTCAGGATTGCACTTTTGAACTAAATCTTCCAGACATCCCAACTGAAATCTAATCTAATATTTCTTTGAATATTTTAGCATTAAAAATTAAAGTCTGCAGTCCTTCAGCAAATTTTTTACAAAATTATTCTCTCTGTTTGCAGAGGGTGGGGTTTTTTTTTTGTTTGTTTGTTTGTTTGTTTTGGGTTTTTTTCTGTTTGATGTAAACCAGAATCAACTGAAAAGTAAATTTGGAAAATATTTCTAATGTATTTAGGAAAATTAATCTAGTTTTAAAGATACAAAGTAAATCACAAAAGGAGTGTGGCAAACAAGATGCCACAGCTGGGTCAGAAAGACTGGGAGAAGTCAGTGACAGAAAAAGGATCATCTATGGGAAAAACAGCAATGATGCTGCCTGAGTGGAAAGTAAAAGGAGGAGGAAGAGGCTTTGGAAATGTATTTTCTGTAAACTGATCAGGTGTTCCCTGGGAAGATAAAATCCTCCTGTGAAGGGTGATGCAGAGATGCAGAACAGGTCTCACATTAACACTTGCTGAGGTTTATGGGAGAGCTGGTGGGGGAAGAATACTGTGGGCATTATTCAGAAACACATATTTAGGTGGCAAAGGGTAGACAAAGTGGTGAAAAACAGCATTGAAAATTGGCAAAGAAAGTTCTTAGCCTTGAAAGCTGAGGAGTATGAAGAGAAATAGTGGAAGAGGACTTGGGGAAAATGTCTTGTAGTGCATTGAACACTTTCCCCATATTTTAGAGTATTTTCATCTCTCACCCTCTGCAAAATCACTACAGTGCCTGCTACACTCACCATGCCTCAAATTTGGGTACAATTTGCCATCAAAGTCTTGGGTTTGAAGACTTTGCCATCAAAGTCTTGGGTTTAAGACTCTTAAGGAAAAGCATTATATATCCATCAAGTACAAAGTGCTTATTTTCACAAAATATTCTAGCTATTCAGGTCAAAAAAAGTTTGGGAGTTGGATGGAGGATCAGGTTAAATTTCTTCCCTGTAGAAGAACTGAATGGAATAGAATTGTAGGGAAATGTGCAGAAATGACCCAAAAGCCATTTTGCACTCAGGGGGTGAACTTTATCTTTTGCTGCATCCAGATGGAGACACCTTGATCATTATAATCAACATGCTCCATTTGCTGCATTAAAAACAAGATAAATATTTAATCACAGTGCAATTAAGTCTGGATCTCTGCCATTAGTTTATAATGAATATATAGGCAGATAGAATCTAATACACTACTAATTCACTTACAAGCCAAGCTGAACAGATTTTTAAAAATTTTTTTTTTCCTCCAAAGCTGATATTTTGGGAATGTTCATGAGATGACAGTGTGTGTCATCTAATTACTTTCTCTGCTTTCATGCATTAACTGGAATAACATGCAGTAATCAGTTATTGTTATCAATATTCCACATAAACTGTGAATGATGTGCCTATTCTTTTCAGGTTGAAATAACCAAACAAAAAGCAAGGTGTAAGTCAAAACATATTTCTTGATGCAAAGTACGTGTGTCTCCCAGCAGTGAAATAGAAGCAACAGTAGCAAATTCAAAAAGGAATTTTTTGAAGGGTAGGAAGGAGCTGTCGTGGTTTGGTTTATTTCCTTTTCTCTTTACTTTAAAAATAATTGAGTGTGCTGGGCAAGGAAGAATTTCTTGTTACATTTCAGAAGCTTTGAATGATGACTTAGTTCAAAATACATCTTTATTATCTTTATTATCATTTTGTCATGGTGCACCAGTATAACTGGAGTTGGGCCCTAAAATGTTTAGATGTTTATGTACATTTTTAACACAGAATTACTTTTAAATAAAAATAAATAAATAAATAAAAGGATTTTTGAGTGAGAAGGAGCAAATACTGGACTACAAAGTATTAGTTCATTACTTCTGATGCTTTATAATTTAATGCTTTAATACTTCTAATAATTTAGTGGCAGAATGAGCATGTTGTCTAGAAGACATTTTCACGATTGCAGTGCCTTCAGAAGGTCAATAGCACATCTGCTGGGAATGTGCTCCTCAAATGTCCCCAGACTGTACTGCAAGGCAGGCACCTGGGGGCATTCAAAAACAGCCTCTGTGCTGGGTAAAGTCTTCACAATAATATTGAATTAACAACCAAAGCAGTAAAAGTGAGGAAGATCAGAGACCCTCAGAAGCTTTTGTTATACTCCTGACCTTTTTGTGCAATAAGGCAGTTTTCTGCCAGAACCTGTAGGGGCATTCCTGATTAATTTGAATGCTCCGTCTGCGTGTCTCTGTGGAAGATGGTCCCTTTTGAATAGGATTAGGTTATACTTTGGATTTGTGTCTGCTGAAGTGTGAATTCTGCAATCTCACATTTGAAGGGGCAGACCTTTCTGAAATCCATTTTGAGTTTTTAAAAGGAAAAGGTCAATGTACCTCTGAAAAAAAGGCGGTCCATCATCGGCGTGCATAATGGTGGTAACATTTTTAACTGTGTGAAGAAAACATACATGTTGCTTAGAAAATTATGTCAAATATAAAGACTCGGAAATTAAGCTCATCACAGATACTTGTAAAATATCTAATGCAGATTGTCACCAGATGACACAAGGAAAAACGACGCACCACAGCTTTGGTCACGATGAAGAGACTCATTTATTTTCTCTGACTCCAATCTTTTATAGTTCTCAAAAGGTGCCAGTGGATTGGAGGGTGAACGTGCCACCTCTCCAACGACACTGGAGAAACTACCTGTACATCAAATTTCTCCGCCTCTATGAAAGAATGCAAAACAACAGGTTGTTTACAGAAAGTTGTGTGGGAAAGTTCTCTACAAGAATGTAAACTCAGAAGGCTTTAGAAAAATCTTAAAAATCAGGGCGACAGCAGATTTTTTCTTATTTCCACGGCAGGATGGTTCATCTTTGTGCTCAGGTTGCAGAAACTGCTGAACAGAGGCAGTGCAGGGTTGGATGACCTGGACACTGAGCCTAATTTGGTGTGAAAATCCTTAACTCCCCCACCATGGGCAGCTTGTGCCATACTGCTGGCTCTTGCACCAAGGAGGCTGATTCTTGCCTCCCCATAAAATTGAAATAAGTTGTTTCTGACGCTGGCTTCCTTTACACACACTAATTCCAAAATACAGGAGCTCCTGCTAAGTGAGCTCTGTCACTGCTTATTTTGAAAGTTTTGCTTTGGCAGAGGAAGCACCTAAAGTGTCATGTATTATCCAAACACAGAGGAAAACTTCCAGCTACTGATGTTAAAACTGTGTGAGAGATCTCTGGTGAAGATTTTAATATATCAGATGGGGAAAAACCCTATTTGACATTCATGTAAAGGCAAGAGGAACTTAAGAAAAGCTGATGCCACAAAGGCGTGCAGCTGGAGAGTACTTTTCTTTAAAATGGAAATTAAAATTATTTGATACGTTTTATTAATCTGATGATAGCTTGCAATATTTGATTTGCTGGGATATGCAGCTTATTATATCATCAAAATAACATTATCTATTAATCCTCCTTCAGTAGTACTCCACAAAATAAATGAAGCAATTAGCTTTGTATCTTTACCTTGATGTTTATTAAGGTCAATATCTAATTTAGTGGTTTTCATTAAAGTCATATTATTTCTCCATGAAGAGACAATGGATTTATACCAACAAAAGTGCTAACATTTTTTATTTCATTTTACTTCATTTTGCTTGTAAAAAATGTGGTTATTTTGGATGTTTCATTGCATTGGAGTACACTTTTTTCCTTTATTTTCTCCTTATATTTTTTATATTTGTCACTTCAGCTTGACTTACTAAGAAAAAGAGGACTTTGATTTTTGATCACCTGTTTTAGCACACTTTTGAGTTAGGGGAATCCAACTGTGTGATGAAGATGGCCTGATGTTGATTTCATGTTTAATGACATCCCCTGTAATTTTTTTTATGTCTTTCCCACCAAAGCATCAGCAGATTTTATATTTGGCAAAAACAAATGCTTATGCTGCTTTTTCAGAGGCAGATGGCTATCACTAAACTGGTTTCCATGCTTTCCTGGCTTTATCTTCTCTAGACAAACTCATGGTTTCTCTCAAATATGCAGTTTCCACTGCAGTATGGCATGATACAAGATTTTATTGTTAATTTTTCGTTGATCCTACTTGTCAAAGAAGAAAACAGATAGCATGGTTCTGCCTTGAGCCCCTTTGCATCTCTGCTGAGGATGCATTTATTTGATTCATATATCTATGAAGTCTCAGAGGTTTTAGTAAGAACATCTAAAATTTAAAACCTGCTATGCTTTAAGTTAACTTTCAATATTTTTTCAAAAACAACATGGGATTTCAATTGAATAACAGGATGATGTATTTTGGACTATACTTATTATGTTGGCTGATACCCCTGGAACTGAACAAAGAAGGACTCAAAAGAGCAGCAAAGTGAACAGATCTATTACTTTGAGTGCACAATTAATCTTGCTGACATTATTTTATATGAACATGGATAAAAATGCCTGGAAACCACACCATTGAATTCCTCTGCTCATTAATATTGATCAAATGTTGTTGTTCTCTTTGTGTTGGAAGCCACTTAAAGATTACCTGTAAAAGTATTACACCACTATTGATTTTAAAAAACCCAATCAATCCCTGGAGTCTACTGGTTTTGAAAATTAGTTGACATATTCGGTTTGTTATTTTGTTGGTTTTTTTTCTATTTTTGTTGGGTTTTTTTTGTTTGTGTGGGGTTTTTTTTTGTTTTGTTTTGTTTTGTTTTTTTGTAAGAAATTATATTTGTGGACTTGCTGCCATAGATCTCAGTTCCAGACCATATCAATCAGGCTGTCACAGAATTAATTATCCAGAATTTAGTAACATGGTGCTTAAAAGCCTAAGCATCCCTATGGAAGTTGGTTGGGACCTCTCCTCATGTGCCACCTGTGCCCAGATCTTACACATTACATTTTTGGTGCTTCAGTGGAATGATGGCTGGATTAGGCCCCAGATCCTTCAAGACACTTAAATCTGCAGAAATTGCATCAGGGATCCTGTTAAAACTCAGTTTAAATTAATTATTTAACTAATTAATTAATTTTGAGGAATCATATTAGGGTGTTCATGCAGTTTAAATAAGCTCAATGTGTGAACTTAAATTTTGGTCCTTTGAAGAATTAGGAGAAGCAATGGTAGGATGGCACAGGCTTTTTAATTTTCAATCATTCATTCATTTAAAACACAGAGTTAGTCTAACTCATGTCTTTATCAATTAATAAATGTTAACCAGTCCAAACTATGTGACTGTCATTTTTTAATTTGAGCACAATTAATGAGGATGTTTCGTTGCTCTAAAAATAATCTTTGAACTACCAGTTTCTATGAACAATAACAACAAAAGCAAACAAAAACACCCAGAGCAAAATACTCAACATTTATATTGAAAATAGTGATATTATTTGTCCATAACAACAATCATAATCAGGAAAAAAAAATCATATTGTTGGTGTGTGTTCTGTTTGGTTTTTTCCCCAGAAGAAAGGCTTCATAGAAGAAAAACATTAGTTAGAAATACTGTCATACACCAGTATATTTATCACTATGCACCTCAGATGACCTTTTAAGACTTTGCAGTTTGGACTGATCTGAGGAAATGCAAAATATAAAGAAAATTGATGAAAGTAGGCTGAACGTGTGCTTAACAAGCCTTATAGAGAAACCAGAAAGCACAATAAGAAAGTAATTTTTAAAAGATTTATTGTTCTTGGAAGATTAGAGATCTTGCTTGCATAGAAACAATAAACATATGCGACATATTGCAGGTAATCCCCAAACTGCAGCACTGTGATAGAGGCTTGGAAAAAAAAAAAAAAAAAACACAGTTAGTATTTATTGGAAGTGTAAAAGTGCAAATTACTAGACAGGTTTCTTTCCAAATTATTGTGAAGGAGAAATAGCATGAAGTAGTAATACCTGAAAGAATAGAAGCACTAATACTTGAAAGACACGAGTCTTCACAGAATTAAGAATGTAGTGTACCACTACTTTTAAATCGTAATACAGAGTTTGCAGAGTGTGTGTGGCAAAACGCAAATCAGGCAGCAGTCATTCTCCTTGTTTCCATCTTCATGATTTTTGCCCTTTTATTTTGCTAATAATACTATTTGGAATTATCTGCAGTACGTTCATGTCCGTTATTTTTTTTGGTTCAGTGAGACATATCCCATGTTTAAGGATGTACACAAGCCAAACCTCTGCAGGGCTGTGTCTTGGAACAGGCTGTTGACAACACCTGTAATAGAAATGTGCACCTGCGTGGCTTCTCAAATTGCAATAGCCACATGGGCAGTAATAACTGGTGAATATGTTCTGACATCCTCATCATTCAGTTAATTTGTATGCTTTGCAAATTAACATTTGCTTGGAGAGCGCGGTGTTCACTGATGTGATGTCTGGATGAATGGAGCTGCTGCGAGATTCTTTCAAACCTCAGCTTGTAATTGAAAACATGAACAGGCAGACACCCAGTAAACGTTGAATTCACAGATCTTTAAAGTCTAAATCATTCTACTTGTTCATTTGTTGGTTCACTAAGGTGTCTTGTCAGGTCACACCAGCCCCACGGAGCACTCCAGGCTGGGACAGAGGGGCTGGAAAGCTGGGACAGGCCCTGGGGGTGCTGTGACAGCAGCTGGACACGAGCCCAGGGGTGCCCAGGTGGCCAAGAGGCCGATGGCCCCTGGGCTGTGCCAGCCACAGGGCAGTGACTGCTCCTGTGCTGGGCACTGCTGAGGGACCACATCAGATCCTGGGGGCAGCTCTGGGCCACTCACAACAACAAATGGAGGGGCTGGAGCGTGGCCAGAGAAGGGAACGGAGCTGGGGAAGGGAATGGAGCCCCAGGAGAGGCTGAGGCAGCTGGGAAGGGGCTCAGCCTGGAGCAAAGGAGGCTCAGGGGGGACCTTGTGGCTCTGCACAGCTCCTGCCAGGAGGGGACAGCCGGGGGGGTCGGGCTGTGCTCCAGGGAACAGGGACAGGAGGAGAGGGAACGGCCTCAGGCTGGGCCAGGGCAGGCTCAGGGTGGGCAGCAGCAGGAATTTCCCCATGGAAAGGGGCTCAGGCCTTGGCACTGCCCAGGGAGGGCTGGAGTGCCCGTCCCTTGGGGTGTCCCAGGAATTCCTGGAGGTGCTCTGGGCTGGGGACAAGGTAGGCAACAGTTACATCTTGGACTTGATGGCTTTGGTGGTCTTTTCCAACCTCTGTGATTCTGGGATTCTGAAATTCCCAGCTCTGGTTGTCAGTAAATTATGCTCTAAATTTCTTTTCTCTTTTGTTTGCTTTGGGTATTTTTTTCCAAATACAATTTAAAGTGAATGATTAAGACATTGCATTTCAAAAAGCAGTGGTTATCACCTTTCAGGGTACATGGCACAGGTTGCAAATAACATTATATTAAATTTACAAATCACAGACAAACTTGCACGTGGGGCTTTCTAAACAATGTTTACCACTTCTTTAAAATGAGATTGAAAAAAAAAATCATCAAAATAATGTTTTCTTCTGGTAGAAGTCATGCTGTGGGTAGTGTTAGTAAGACATTAAAATGTAAGTAGCTCTTTTCCAGTGCTGTTAAATGAGTAAACTCTAGACCTCAGGTCAAACAATTCCATTTTTCAAAGGTACTTAAAGTTATAGTAATTGCAATTCTAGCAATCTCCGTGCTGACACTTTATGCATCCTAGCATGTGGTGTGTTGGGGAAAAGGAAAATTTAATCAGAAGAGCTTTTTCATATAATCTTCAGGTGGCTACAGAGGCACTGAGTGGAAAAGAATGGTTGGTTTGGTAGCTGCTAAGGTACTCACATTTCAGAAAGTCACCCAGAGCCGTAGCAGAGATCTCCTCAGACTGCTAACTTGACATGTAGTGATCATTCAGGGACACTGTACATGTCACTCTGTGCATGATAGGCATGTTTGATTAATACCTATTCCCTCAGTGGTGCAAAAACTAGAATGCCTGTTATCTTTAACAGAAGAGTAAGATTTAGCCTCACTGTCTCCTGTCTTCTCTCACATTAAAAGCTAATGCCATGATTAATGAGTAGTGACATACTTCATATTTTTTTCTTGTTCATAAAAATCCGTGCTAGCGAGTTATCTGAAGTAAGCGAAGGGTGTATTTTACTGAGTTAGTGGAATATAAAGGTCTGCGTAAGGCATTTTATTTCTTTAATGCGTGCTTATAAATGACTGAAATTATTATGGTTGTTATTGTGGATGTGTACATAACTCTTTCTCTCTCTTTTTTTTTTTTTTCGCCCTTCTCTCAGGACCCTGCCTTCCCAATCCATGCCATAATGGTGGGATATGTGAAATTAGTGAAGCATACCGAGGCGACACATTCATAGGCTACGTTTGTAAATGTCCACAGGGATTTAATGGGATTCACTGCCAGCACAGTAAGTTCCACATGGTAAATTTTATTGTATTTATAGATAAGAGCCTTTTTATTGCCTGCACTGTTAAGGATTAATATTGGATCTGGTTTTCTGGAGTATATCAGACTTTGCCTTTATATTATGAGCAAGCTAATACCACAGAATGCTTCTGCTGCTGCTGCCTTCAGAAAATGGCCTGACTACCAACCCACTGTACACAGCAGGACATGATTTGCTATGCATGTTTTAGACCATGGCAAGGATGAGGGAAATGTATTTTGCAGGGATTTAATGCAGAAGAAGCGTATTTGAAATAGTAGGACTATCTTCTTATCTCAATAGTGTTTGTGGGTTTGCTTTGATTAATGCAAAAAAAAAAAAAAAAAAAAAAAAAAAGGAAAAAAACCCTAACATTTCTGAATAAATATGTCTTCTACATCTTTCTTTACCTATGTCTTTATAAATAATGAAGAAATGTTTTGAATCACAGTATCTGAGTTCAAGAGCAGAACCTGCAGACTTACATCATGTAAATTTAACCCTGTTTAAAATATAGTTTCTTGATCTCTTTCTAATTCTTATCATTTATTTGGAGAGTATTTCCTATTTTCAGGTCAGATTTGGAACAGCAGGTCAGTATCCTCATCTTAGAGTGTGTTGTTAGGGAACTTACAATGAACCATGTGGGGATAGAAATTTTGGGTGTGCTGGATTTGGCTGTAGCAGAGTTGAATGTCTTCACAGTAGCTGGTGTGGGCCTGTGTTTTGGATTTGTGCTGGAACCATCACTGATAATTCAGGGATATTTTAGTTACTGCTGGGTAGTCCTAACACAGAGTCAGGAGCTTTTCTGCTTCTCACTCCACCCCACCAGCAATCAAAACCAATTAGTGAGGGATATTCATCTGCTAGTAACTGAGCAGGTCCTGTGCTAACCTATAAATGTAGTCTGCATTTTCTGTTACTTTAATAGAAACTGGGGTTTTTTTCACATGTAAAGCTCATTCAAAACAAGTGCTGGCCAGAGGAGAAACTCACGAGAGAAATTTTGGGGGTTTCCATTTTGTGCAAGAATTGTTCTTAAACCAAGAGCAGCATGGCTCTGAAAATCTTATGCTGTTGATGCATTTGGATGCCAGCTGTTGCAGAAGGTAAAAAACTCAAGGAAATAGTCAAGAATCCAGTTCCACTAACTGAAATGAGTTCAGTCATTCAGACCACAGTGACTAAGCACTGAATCCAGCCTACCTGAATTAATTGCTCCATTTAGATACTTGTCTATAATTTGAAGTATCCACGAACAATACAGTCCAGCTCAGCTTACATCTTCATGTTTGTTATGTCCCTTAAATGCTCAGAGGAAAGTGTCTCCAAAGAGTGGAATTTGGATACTCAGTTCCATTAATTTTGGCCACACTCACAGTTAATTGTGTGGGTAATGTGGGCAATGCCACTGACTTAATCTAGTGAAAATACACACCCACCTCCTCCACTGGGAGCATGGAAATGAGTGTTTGCTGTCCAGCCACGTGGATAAGCTCGTGTGAAAACCCCATCACATGGACACATGTGCTCAGGGATGCTCCATCATGGGACCTGTCACTTTGATGGCAAGGGCTGGACATTCTTCTGGCTCTGGTCCAGGGAGTTTTCCAGACGCCTTTGTCCCATCAGGGTTGCCAGAAACTGATGCTTTGTAAAGACTGACCTAGAGCAGAGGCTGGACAGAGCTAAAGAATAAAGTAGGAATTTATTAAAAGGATCTCCTCCATGGATCCACCTCGAGCAGCACCAGAGCCCAGCCAGGGCTGCACCCAAGAGGAACCAAAATGGTCCCAAAATGCACGAGCGCTCCCGGGGGCTCTCACTGGGATCAGCTCTGCTCCATTTGCACCTTGCAGTTCATTGTCCCATTCCAGCTTTAGCCCATGCACTCCCATCCTGCTTGTTTTTCTCTCTCCAGCCCACGCTGTTTGTGCTCCTGGGCCTGAGGTTTGGATCATTTGTCCTTGGTGCCCAGCTGGAGCAGGAATTGTTTTGTCTCCCTGCTCTGGGCACAGAGCTCACCATCCCCTCGTGTGAAGCCCAGACCCACACACTAAAGCAGCAGAGAATCTGAAAAATATAAAAGCTAAAACCTGAGGCATCAGCGAGGCACACAACACTTCTTCCATTAAATATCAAGGAGCTGACCTTTGTTAAATAAGTAAACAATACCACAAGTTCTCATCAAGCAAAATGCATTGCTGAACATGAGTTTTGGATGGAATGCCATCTTTTGTCTCCTAATTGATGAGCAAGGAACATACAGCTGGTGCATCACAGAGTGATTCATCAGAGTATTTTTGCTGGATCCTTTTAAAAATATAGAGGTATACTGTGTTAGCTAATGATCCTGATAATCAACAAAGCATGTTTCTGTCAACTTCAAGACAAAAGTAAAGCTCTCACACAGCTGACCCAGGCTCACCGCAACCCCAGAAGGCAGCTGAAGTGATTTGAGAAAAGACTAGTTTATGTGAAGAGTTGTTCTTTGGGGGAGAATGAGATTTAGTCCTATTCAGATAATCTGATTCAAGATGGGATGATAAATCAGATACCCTATCCAGGTGTTCAGAGGGTCTCTGGGGATGGGAGCTGTGAGAGGCAGCCACAGAGCTCTCTGCAGTCAGGGAGAATTGTGGGATTTTCAGTGGTGGACTTAATTTAACATTTATATACAATATCACCTTAGCTCAATTCACAGCGTCCCTTTGATACAAATTCCTCTGCTTCATGAAGTTTAGCAATTCAATTCTGAGCTCACTGTAAATCAAGTAAGAAGTCTGTCAAATTTATCATATAGAGATAAATTAAAATGACCTCATTGCAAGGCATGTCTCTTCTACATTGTCAAGAATTCCAAAATCCACGTTATGGTTCTCTTGTACAAAGCTTTTTATCTTGGATTTCTTTCATGTCTAATATTCTGTTGCCAAATCAATTAAGGCAGGTGATTGATTTTGCAGTCGAGATACATTTTCAAAGCTGGTATTTTATCATTCATATCAACAAACATCCTGTCAGTATTTCTGAGATTTGTTGACCTTTTGCCCTTGTAAATAATTAATATGTAAACTATAAAAGAGATCATTAGCAATTTTACTTACTGTATATTCTTGATTTATGGCAAAAGTGATATTAATTGGCTTTATTGTTTCAAAACTGAACAATTTGCCTGAAAATATTCTGGTTACCCAGTGGCAAAAAAAAAAAAAAAAAAAAAAAAAAAAAAAAAAGAAGAAAGAGTTTCCCATTTCAAAGCTTTAAAGTACTCAAAAAAAGGAAAGTCCTCCATTATTTAAGAGGCATTTACTTATCTGATTGGAATGAAGACTCATGTCAAGGACTCTTCTGAAGCAAGGCTGGGAGAGCTGGGAGTGAAGAGAAGGCTCCAGGGAGAGCTCAGAGCCCCTTCCAGGGCCTAAAGGGGCTCCAGGAGAGCTGTGAAAGTCCCCACGGCTGGGAGACTGGAACAAGGTGATCTTTAAAGTCCCTTAAAGCCCAAGCCAGTTTGTGATTCTATATTAAAACAGCCTAGAACAAGTCAGAATCCATGGAAATATCCCAAAAAGTGAAATGGACAGCTTTTTCACCCAAAAAAAAAAAACAAACCAAAACAAAAAAACAACAAAAAACAACAACAACAACAAAAATAACCAAAGCAAAATCCCAAACAAAAAAAAAAAAAACCCAACCCCCCCCCCAAAAAATCCTAACCAAGCGGAAATAAAAAACCAAAAACACAAAAAAAAACCACAAAAAAACCAAAAAGCCCCAAACCAAACAAAAAAAAAAAAAAAAAAACACAAAAATCCCACAAAAAAAGCCATACAAACAAACACAAAAAAAAAAAAAAAAACAAAAGAAAACCCCTCACAACACAAAAAAGCACAGCTGAAAGATATATACAGTATGCATTATTGTGATTATGAGATAGAGACTGCATACTGGAAAAAGTAGGAATTTGAGACATTAGACACAATACGTGTTACTGGCTGCCACTCAAGTAGCTGAAAGGACAGAGATCCAACCAGGAAAATTCATGTTTCGAGCAATAAAGAGCTCAGATTTAAGGGTTTGATTTGCATGTGGGTTTATATTCTGAGGATCGTTAACTCCGCCAGACATAACTAAAATCCTTGCACTCCAAGAATAAGGGTTGTTAATCAAACACATTTAATAATGTAAGCAAGCCCTTCCCAGGGTTTTACAGAGTTCTCTGCTTTCTTCTTCCACGTCATGGATGGCCTGTGATATTCGCATGTGCTAAACAAATGCATTGGGAAACTGCACAGGTGGGGCCCTGTGGCAGATTTCCATTCTGCCTTGAGGCATCATCCCAGCTATCCACGGGACAGTGCCTTTTTCCTGTGGTGCCACAGCTGGAAAGGCTAGCAGCCACGCATTTCTGGCCAGTTCACCTGATGCATAGTCTCTACCAGCAAATTCCAGTATGCAGTCAAGGAATCTCCCAAGCTGGAAGGGACCCATGGTAATTTTCAAGTCCAAAGCTTGTCCCTGCACAGAGACCCCAAAATCCCACCCTGTGCATCCCTGCAGTGTTGTCCAAACTCTCCTGCAGCTCTGGCAGCCTTGGGGAGCCATTCCCTGGGCTTTGCCTGAGATCCATCCCAAATCCCTGGCCCAGCTCCAGCCCTTCCCTCAGGCCCTGCCAGTGTCACAGGGAGCAGAGCTCAGAGTTCAGATCAGAGATCAGAGCTCAGAGATCAGAGATCAGATCAGAGATTAGATCAGAGATCAGAGCTCAGAGCTGCCCTTCCTCTTCCTCTCACAGGGAGCCTGCGATGGGTCTGCCCTCATCCTCCTCTCCTGCAGCTGAACGCATCCCGTGCCCCCAGCCGCTCCTCACACGGCCCCTCCACACCATTCCCCATCCCCAGGGCCCTCCTCTGCACGCTCCCTGACAGGTCAATGCCTTTTTAACCCCGTGGTGCCGGAACTGCGCACAATATTCCAGGCGAGGCTGGGGCAAGAACCTTTTCCTGATATCCATTCTAAACCTCTCTGACACAGGTTCAGGCCATTTCCTGGGCCCTGTCCCTGGTCACCACAGAGCAGAGATCCGTGCCTGCCCCTCCTCTTCCCCTCATGAGGAAGCTGCAGAGCTGCGCTGAGGTCTCCCCTCAGGCTCCTCCATCTCCATAGACCCAGTGCCCTCAGCTGAGCTTCCCTCAAGGCCCTGCACCATCCCCAGGGCCCTCCTCTGCACACTCCCTGACAGATTAATGCCTTTTTAACCCTGTGGTGCCAGAACTGCACACAATATTCCAGGTGAGGCCGCCCCAGCCCGGAGCAGAGCAGGACAATCCCTCCCTGGCTCGGCCATGCTGGGCCTGGTGCCCTCAGGACAGGGATGTCCCTCCTGGCTCCAGGGCACTGCCGCTGACCTTTGTGTTTGGAGGTTTTTTCACAAACGGGATGAGACTGCTGGGGTATGTTCTCTGAGTTTTTATTGCAGCATCAGCCTCATTACATGGGTGAGACCACAGGAAGATGGCAAAGCTCACATACAGCCATTAGCAGCCAAAGATTTCTTTGTTACAGAGCATTCTAAAAACTTTCTAGCCAATAGAATAATGCTAAAGCTTACAGACAATTGCTGTAGGCAGTCACTACAAGTACATGTACACATGTTTCACATAATGCTTACTTGTCTTTTTTCTATTAACATTACACAATACACCATTATTAAGCTTAAAACCTTCTACTATCTTGCTAAGCACATTCTCCTGCAGTCTTAGCCAAGTCTAAAACTCAAGCTATTGTTTCATGTCCTTGCTTTCTATACCACTGTAACTTTTTCTACTTTCAGACTTAGCAGCCAGCTCCGAGTTCTCTGTTCTTTCTGTTTCTAAGGCCTGCTTTCACAGCTCTCTGGAAATCATCTTACCTTTACTATTTCCCACAACCAGGACCCCTAGTCCCTTTCCCTGGCTCTGCTTCCCAGCCTCTCATTCCCCAGTCTGTCCGTGCATCCAAAGTTACCCCATCCCAGGGGCACAATCACTGTGAGTTTTCCAGCTACCAGGAAGGAATTACTGTGAGGGGGTTTCAGAATGGGACACAGGTTTTTGTGTTACAGTGATTAAGCGCTCTTGTTAAAAACCCCTCCTGGCTGCAGTTGGGTGGCAGGTGTCTTCATTTGAAAAGACAGGAGTCTGTGAAGGAAGGCAAGGGCCTCCCGTGAAATGGAAAAGGTAAACCCCCTCCCTCCAAATTACCACAATTTCAACATAAAAAGGCTCTCAGGCAAAGGATATGGGAATGGGAATAACAGTTCTTTACTAGGAAAAAAACTAAATTTAAAAAAAAAAAAAAATGTAATTAGTACAAACAGAACTACTGATAGAGTCAGAAACCTGACACCCTGAGGAGTCAGGGTGTTGGTGATAGTCCAGTTAAATGGTGGCTGCTCCTCCTGCTCCTGGGGTGGCAGATGAAAAGATGCTGAAGCGATGGTCCAGTAGAAGGGTGCAGTTTTCTCTGAAGGTCTGGTGGTAGAGTAGATGGGCCTGGTCTTCCTCTGGGAATCCAGTGAAGAGGCTGAGCTGCTGTCTCTAGAAATGCTGATTTTATGCAGGTAGGGATGCTTGGCTCCTCCCTCTGGGTGGAGCATCTCACAATGGGATGATGTAACTTCATCAGGCATGCAGTGAGACATACAATGGCCCATTAACAGAAGATATTTCCCTGGAGGGAGACATTGTTCTTGGAAGAGATAAGAAAACTGCCCAACAGAAGATACCTGCCCCGCCTCCGACAGATGGCAAAGAGAATATATGCTTATCTTACAAGCCAGGACAACCGGGCACTCCAGAAACCATTCCACACAGATGGTTTCCATGCAGCTGCCCTCTTTTGAAGACTAAAACCCATTGTTTTCTTGCACAGATGCAGGTTGCTCCAAGCCAGCCATCCCAAGAGCCAAGTGGGCAAATTTAATGTACCAGTGTGCATGCAGTTGCACTGCACCAAATTCTCACCCCATGCTCCTCCTGACACACACAAACTATGGTTCCTCCTTTGGAGAAAAACATCTGTTTGGGCTGTTCTAAACTTTAACACGTTGCTCCTCTTTATTCTGGGTGGGAGGGGTTAATTTTCATAAAAATTAACTCTGTGAATAGTTTTAACAAATTATACTACCAAAAAGATACTTACTGTTATAGTAATAAACTCCATAGTACAGTAGCCTGTTACATGTGTAAGTAAATCCTTGTCCCTCTAAGTATTGTAGACCCGAAATTTGAAAACTATTCCTGTGTTTGACCAGTAGCTTGGACAAGAAAGGAAGGAAGAAGGATGTATCATTATTAGGTTGTGAAACTTCCAGGCTTTACCTCAATTAAAATGTGAAAGAAAGCGGGTAATTTGAAAGACATCTAAGAGACATCACCAATAAAGAATATAAGAAACAGCCACTGAAGGCTATTGGAAGAAAAGTCAGTAAAATGTTCCCAAAATTTAAGCTGTGTCAGGGGGCTGAGGGAAGTGGCAGAACCAACATTTGTGGGAGCCCCTGGTGGTTTTGTCCCATTCACAGAAGTGAGGGGACTGGAAAAGGAAATTCTCTAACAAGGTGAAAAATGACAGGTTTGTCAGCTGAAAGTGGAGGACGTTTTGCTGATGGATCTTCTTACAACAAATGTTTGGTCAGATTGGACAACAGTGACACCAATTTTGGGGCAATTGGAAGGAGATGTTTTGTTTTCTTGAAGTCCAAATAAATTTTGTGGTTAAAGCAGTAGGTAACTGAGCTGAGGCTTGCCCCCTACTTGAAGATTTTATTTGATTCAGTAAAAGCCAGAGATTGCCTTAAAGTCCCAGGTAGGAAGTATAATATCCTCACCAATTTTGTTTCACTCTTCTTAGAATTTGCTTGTATAGCATTGTTTATTCTTTTTATCCATACGCACTTCAAATAGCTTTTTTATTCTTGTTGAGTTACTGATCTTAACAATTTCCTCATACATAGCATTGAGTTTCAAAGTCTAATTTTGCTGTATATTGAAAAAATAAAATCCCTTTTCAATTTCAAACCTGCTGTCTTTCAGCATCTTTTAAATGTTTCATCCTTTGTCTATTACAAGACTGGAAGAAAAGCAGATTTTGAATGCCTTCTGTACACCACTTGTTATGATGCAGACATTTGTTATGCAGCCTCTTGCTTTTCTTGTGCAGACAGTTAAAATTGTTGCCTTTTCTGTGCAGTGTCTTGGTTTTTCTTGCACTTTTAAATTGTCTCTCAGTGGCCTTCTCAAAACCTTCTTTGTTCAGTGCTGTATTTTACAGCAACAGTGACTTATAGTAAAGAGAAAGCTGTGAGGTTTATTTGTCAGAAATTCCTTACATTCTGTATTCTTTAGGCAGCATTTTGCTGTTAAATTCCCTTCTGATTTCCTCCCCCCCACCCCGTTTTAACCAGAACCAGGTATGGAGCTGAGGCTTTTCTTAAGCAGGCCTTGGTAATGGCTGAGTTTCTTTCATAAGGTGCCATAGTGGGAGGAAATAGATCTTCCTGATTGCTTTGGGGTTTTATGGCAATATTAAACAGAGGGGTTGGGTTCCTTCCAACCTAGGCACTGGCTGAATTACATAATGAATGGTGCTTTTAAGAAGATGTGTGTTTCTATGGTGTAAAAGTCACTTAGGCTATCAATAGCCATTGTAAACTTTTTTTGTAGGTGGGTAAATCTGTCTTCCTCTAATTGGTGTCTTTCTTAAGGAGTAGTTTGTTTTGGTGGTTTTTTTTTCTTTCTTTTTTTTTTTTTTTTTTTTTGTTTGTTTTTGTTTGTTTTGTTTTGATGGTGGAAAGAAATTAATGTTCCAAAAATGCAGGAATTGCTGTTTGATTGCAAAAAAGATTAAATTTGTTCATGTTTTGCATTAAAAATATAGCATATGGAGATGTTTTATACATACAGGTTTCTCTTTATATTTGAATTAAAAATAGAAAGTACTGAATGAAAGGAGTTTACTCTAAATTTGAGAATAGTTATCCATATATTCCTCTTTTCATAATAGAAATTTTGTAACAGATAATAAACTATCTGAGGGTACACTGAGTCCCAGGGAAGAGCTGATGAACTACAGTAGGGTGGTATATGGTTAGAGGAAGAACATATGATAACTTTAGCTGGACAAAGCATCTATTTTCCTTTTTTTTTTCATTTTTTGTGCCCATTTAGGTAGACACAGCAACCCGTAAGTCAATTTCAGCCACTATGATGGTTTACTGTCAACACAGTCACCTGAAGTTTTAAAAGAAGAACTGCATTCAGTCTTTGTTCCACCAGAAATTTTCTTAAAGATACACCAGCACATTTCTGTGAGGAAGATAAAAAAAAAATAAATGAAATATTGAGATGAAATCTGATTGTTTAATGACACAACACTTACCACTTAGAATTTTATCACACAGAGATGTGGTCTGGAAGCAGCTGTGTTAGGACAAAAAAAAACAAAACAAAAAAAAAAAAAAAAAAAAAAAAAAAAAAAAAAACCCAAAAAAACCCAAACAAAAACAAAAACAAAAAACCAAAAAAAAAACCAAAAAATAATTTTGTAATTCAGATATTTTTCTTGGTTTTATTGTTCTGCTTCTGTAAAAGCTACTGTGCTCAGCCATCTGTATGTGAAGGTGTGTCAGGGGCGCAGAATTAAAATATTGTATTTGTGTTTGGAACTCCTGCTGGCACATGGCTGTGCAGTTCCCTATCACTACAAAAAATATTGGTACTGCTCATTGATCTAGCTGGAAACTTTATGGGTGGCTTTATTGTTTCAAAACTGAACAATTTGCATGGCAGTTTTTGCTGAAAAATGAAAGAGGAAAACAAATTCAGTTATCAGGGCTTGTTTTTGTACTACAGACCCAGTGAGAAGTTTGGAGTAGTCAAAGAACTTAGAAGGAAGATCCAGGAGTACATTCAGTAGTCTAGCTACTCTTTTGAAATTATAAGCAGTATTTTTTCGTGTGGATACACTTTTGAGAACAAGCATTGTACGGAGGGAGAGAAGGATATTGCATCAGACTCGTTGCCTGTGCAAGAAAAACTTGAAAAATCAGTATTTCTGCTTGAAGTTCAGTATAGTGATAAAATGGTCTAATGGCAGAAACCAGTCTGCATCACAAATTAATCCCTTTGTATTCGTAAAATATCTCAAGCAAAACCCACGGTGCTGTCACATTTTCATATGAATACCCAGCATATTCATGTAGTTTGCATTTATTCTGCACTTACTCTTAAGTAACATACAATTATTTCTGTAGATCACCTGGCTGAGAGTTTTAGTTTGAGTCAGGAGTGTATTTTTAAAGAAAATCTCTTGATCATCTCTACTTATCATGTTTTGCTTTGTGTGACAGCGGGCTTAGAGCACAAGAACTGGATCCCTGTGAGATTAAAATAATCTAAAAGAAAATAGCCCAGCAGTCTGAAATTTCTGGGATTTGACATACTGGGAATTTGTACAGAGGAAACATGACTGAGACCTGTGTGCAGACGAGTTCTCAGCTCTGTGGGTTTCACTCTGCACATAAAATTCTGTAAGGCCATGATTCTTACAGCCGTAGGCATAACCTCTGCTGTTCTCAAAGTACACTGAAAACTCTAAATAGAACTTGTCTTCCTTTTCTTATCATGTGCTAAGGGTCTGATGTAATGAGAAACGTGTGCCTTTCTGTCAGTCATGCTCTGGCTTTGTTTGGTCCTCTGGTGGGATTGTCTGATTCTGCCAAAAATAATGATGCCCACCTTCACTGAAAATTTATCCCCATCAGACTTCTGTTTGAATCAGCTCACCAGGATTGTCTGGAAGTACACAAACTAACTGCACTAAGGGACTTTCAGTGGGATCAGGTGACAGAATGTGGCCAGTGCTAGGTCCTAGAGAAGTGAGGAGATGGGAACGTGCAGAGGGACATGAATGGCTGCATTAATTGTGTCTGCCCCTGGATCCCTGGAAGTGTCCAAGGCCAGGTTGGACAGAGCTTGGAGCAGCCTGGGACAGTGAAAGGAGTCCCTGCCCGTGGCAGGGGGTTGGAATTAGATATCTTTAAAGCCCCTTCCAACCCAAACCATTCTGGGATTCTACAAAAGGTGAAACCACCAGCTCTACATTACCAATAAATTCAATTCAGGAATTACATTCAGGAATTGCCCTGTTACAACAAACCATTAACAGTTAATCGATGCTCCCTGGTCCAGATGTGTAGCATTGCACCATAAAAGAGTATTTTAAATGTTATTTACCTCCAAATAATAGGTAACTTTTGTAATCTTGTCAGATCTCATTTTGCCCTCCCCACAAGTCAATAAGGTGGCATCTGGCTCTGAAAATGTATTCTGTGTGATCCTTTCATGTCCCTAGCAGAGCTGTTTATGCATGCAGTCATTACTCTCATGCAGTTTTTACAGTTTACTTAAAAGCAACATTCTTTTCCATACCAGCAGTTGTCACTGTTCAAAAGAAATTAATCTGCTCCCTTCTCATCCTCTCCAATTCCTTTGTCACTAAATATTTAATGGAGCTTCAGAATAATTCTGCAGAAGACATACACCAAAAATTAGGAAAACAGTGCAAGGCAAAGAGAGCCTTTGCCCAAATGTAAAATTAGGAGTTTAAAATGCTTATTTCTGACTTCATTATGTCAATGCGCATAACAGGGAGAGAACCTTCTCCCTTTTCTCAGCAAAACTAGAGATTTTTACGGGAATTGTAGCACACCATTAGGTTATGGTACAGATTTCATGCACAGACTGGAAGACAATTTTTTTCTTTCTGAACCAGTTATTGATGATGTGGTGGAACTGCTGTGTCTTTTGTGGGGAGGGAGATGGGGTCTTCCTTGTCACTTTTGCAGAGGAGGCAAGGAAATCACCACAGACCAAAAGGCAGAACTGGTGATGAGTGTTTCTGTCCTTGGTAACATTCACCAACTTGCAGTTGTATTAAATACAAAATCCATTAATAGTAAAACATGCATATATTTATGAGCAACTAAGAGTCTGAATTTGGAAACTATTAGCAAAGAGTTGAAATTGCCTCTATGTAGCACATATATTTTTTTTTGCCTCAGACAAATATTTTGATTGTTTAAATGAGATGTATACAGATTGGCCATAAATGAGTGCACTTCACCCTGTACATATCAAATAAAGACATGTGAAAAAAAAAAAAAAAAAAACAAAAACCATAATGATCTGGCTTTCTCATTTTAGAACATCCATCTTTGTATCTTCCAGGACTTGTTTGTCTAGTGACATTTTTAAAAACCTGTGCTACAGCCAAGCTCATGTAAAAACAATGCAACCCTACCCTCACTCTATTCTGAAATGCATAAACAACTGCATTTTGAAGGCATACAATTTTTCTGGGATGTATGAAGGGAAATAGTGCTATTTATTTATTATTAATTTAGTGATTTGGGTTCAAAGTCATTGTGAAAATAATTTTATTTATTGCCACATGGCTACCTACATTCTTTTAGCAAATCATCCAGTTGCTCCAATGCTGCATAATTTAACTTACTCCTGAAGTTGAGATTTTTGGAGCATTGCTTGTAATGAAAAATGATTCACTAGTTGAATCACTTTTTAATAAGATTTTTTTTTTCTTTTCTCAACTACAGTTTAAATGATTTGTCAAATGCTTGTTATATAAATAGCCAATTATTTTAATAAGGTTCATTGGAAACGCCAGGAATAGTTGCCCTGAAGATGTACTTTTACACTGTAAAATTAAATGGTAAGTTACTTAATGGGACAAAGGTTTTCATGCCAACATTCATTAAAAGTAATTAAAAATGAAAAATCTGCATCAATACATATTAAAACTTTTAAAGTACCAAGTCCTTTAAAACTAATAAGGAACGTCCTGGCTAGGCTATTGCAAAATTCCATTAGATTAAAATTACCTCAGATGAAAAGCCATTAAATAAGCATTTAAACAGGTAAATAGCAGATCAGGACATACTGACTAGTCCAGTGTTGGAAGTATGACTCCACAGAGGACATTCTAATAACTTTTCAGTGGCTATAAGGAAAAAATAAGTATTTTGCATAATAGAGATTAGATACCTATGCAGAGTATAATTTCGCTGCATGGTCTATTTTATGAGAGTTCTCAAAATTGAAATAGGGATGAAAAAGTATCTAAAAATACACACACAAAAAAAAATCTTGTTAACAGCAGAAGTTATATCACTACTGTGGCGACAATACATGTGGAGCCCTGTCTTACTCTAAATCCTTTGAAGCAGACAATTTGAAGTGGAAATGTATTCTGGAATACACTTAATTGTCTCTTTTCCTTGATTATTTTTTTTAATTATTATTTTTCCAGCAGCTTTACATTTAATCCCAGCATTCTAAAACCTGTGGTTATAGTTACTATTGTGTGGAAATGAAGTCACTTCAAAACTTTAATTTTGAATTTTTCTTTAAGTGAGGGTAGCATAGGGCTAAGTGCCACTATAGAATGCAAAGAAAAGAAGGAAAATGCTATAGATAATAAATCGATTTTAAACTGGATTTCTAAATACATGCCACTATTCATTTCTCTGCTACTATAACAGAATAACTATAGCTATAATATTGAACAGAAGTGTAAATTGTAGGTGGAAATGATGAAAAATTAACTTGTAGAGAAAGTAATTAGTCATCATAAAAATGCTGCTTTGTCTAAATTAAGGATTTTACTTACCATACCAAATTTAAAAACGTATTAATTAAAATAAAACTTTAAAATAGTCTTTACTTTTCATTTTCTCAGAGCCTGGATTTTTTTTTGCAAATCAGAGTGAAGAGGATCATATATATATATTTCAATTTTCCTGAAAAAAAGTGACCTAGGTATATTTTAGAACCAATAGAATGGGAAACTACACTGGATTGTTACCAGGTAGCATGAAATATCTTCTTCTTTTTTTTTTTTTTTTTTTTTTTTTTTTTTAATTTTTAAGAAGTCTAGTTACAGAAGTATATTTAAAAATGTGTAAGCTAGAATTTTTAAAGAAGTCTAAGAAGAGATAAAGTTGCTCTGAAAAAAAAAAAAAGAATGTAAGGATGGTTGAGAAGCAGTTTCTGAAGGAGTTCTAGACAGGAGCTCCAGGACAATATAATGTAAAATATTTGTAGTAAATGCTTCAGGAAGAATCCTAACAGACAGCCCTGTGGTGGATTATCCTGGAGGACATTTACCACGGTACCTTGTACCAAATACAGGAGGAGGAAAACCTTACCTGGGATTAGGAGAGTAGGGGGTAATACAATGTTTAACCTCTAAGGGTGGGGGAGCAAGAGGTTTGTACCTTTTTTGTCTCCAGTGTAAAGCAGTTTTCCTCTCTTTCTGAAGATCAGATAATAAGGATATCTGAATAGTGGATCCCTTCGGCGTGACACGTAACACTTGAAGTTTCCTGCAGGTTCTTTTGGCACTGTGTTTTTAGAGCCTTCTGTGGTTAGGAAACTGGCTTTGAAAAAGCAATGAAACCTCTGAATTCTAACAGGCGCCTGTCCTGTGTGGAATGTCAATACATCCAATTCAGATTTAAAAAATACTAAATTCCTGTATTTCACAGGAATATGCCACACTATTTTAAAAAGTCTCACACCAGTGCTGAGCCAAACACGTGCTAGTGCTTGTTTTTGCATAATCCTAATTAAGTCAAGGATCAGTTATAGCTGAAGTTACAGTTTATCTGTTTACATAAATTACGAACAAACATTCATTTGGTACATGTTAGAGACCTTCTTAAACCTCTAATTAAACTTATTAAAAAAAGTCATTATCATGATAATTATTTATATATTCCTTATCTTTAGCCAAAAATTGAAAGTCATCCACCTGTGCTTTTTCTGATGCATTTTCATTCTGTTTAAACACATTTATTTACTTATTTATTAGCTTTCTAGGGAAGAAAAGCCAAACCAGCAAGTTACCCTAATTTAGGAGTTCTTTACAGTTTAGGCTTGTTTTTATAAACTGTATGAATAAGAGGAAGAATGCTTTGATTTGGGTTGGTTTTTTTTGGTTTTTTTTGTGGTAAATATTTTAACAAAAATGTCCTGCTCTTAAAGAAGATGTGTCTTTCTGTATGTGAATTGCTGTAATCCTTCAAATTTTATCATGCCACTGAGCAGCTCACTGTTAAGATAAATTCATTAAATTTCAGTTTATCATGAGCCAGATTATTTACCAAATAAAACCAGTATCATTTCATTCTTTTCAATGGAGCTTTGCCATTTTGTATTTCTTGAAATATTTGGCACTTGACTGACCTGGTGCAAATAGAAAAAAAAGAGTATGTAAGCTGAGTTTCATGATACTAGGAAATCCATAATAAAAAGTTTGACCATCTGAAAGCTCCAGCTTAAACAATAACAAGGTACTACACAATTCTGCAAGCAAGATCATACATTTTGTGTGATCTTACTGATGTGGTATTGACTTGTGTAATTAAATCTTTTAGGATCAATGTACACTAAAGAAAAGATACCTAGAATGCATTTTAAAAATCTATAAAGAACCATCAAGCAACTACAAGAATAGCTTAGCTTAAACCCTGACTTAAAGATAATTATTCCATATTACCTTTTTGTCCACATTATACTAGATCAGCTTCCAAAAGATATTTGAACACATTGTCAGCTCTATAAAAGTTTTATTTTAAAGTACAACGGTTTAGGGATGTATTTGGGGTTTTCTTTAAAAATATTGAAATCTGGGGAACAGGAAGGAGTGTGAAGTTACTCAGACTGGGAGTTGATCTTTTTCCAGTGTATGGCTCTTGCCCTTCCCAGAAGCCAATTAACCAACAGGTATAACTGGATTATTTTTTTGTTCCTAAATTGTACTAAATTGCATCCTCAATTAACTTTGTTATGGAGAAGAAAAATATTTGCAATATTAGTAAAAAATAACTGTATTTTGTTAGACCAATTCTCCTAGTGAAGGCCATTCTGGCTTCCAGTGAAGGCTCTTGAACATAAATGCTGTCTCTGTGATGGGCCAACCCCTTTATCACAATAGAAGACTGATTTTAAAACATGACTTAAGGTTGAGATGAGCAGCCTGAGCGTGATCCAGAAGGCAAAATGAGAACAAAATCAAAATATAAGGAAGGAATGTTCTGGTCAGCAGGAGAGAGCTTCAGGAAGCCTGCATGGCAAAAGGCAGTCCTGGACCAGAAACAAGGGCTCAGGTGGCAGGAACAAGGAATTTGGGCTGTGAAAAGAACAAACAGGCAGGAGACAGGAACAAGACACTGATGTGAACTCACAGGCAAAGCACAAGGTGTGTTGGCCAAAAAAAAAAACAAAAATGCAGTTAAATTGATCTTATTTGTCCCTTCTTCAGAAAAAGTCAGGTTTATACCAAGTAGGTTGCTGAAGGACTCAAATGGCTTTATGTAAGAGTTAATTTTTTTATTATGACAGCTGCATAATTTAAATACCCATTTCATGGGGTGGGGGGTGATTTTTCAGGAAAGTTATGTGTGACTATATTTAACAGGTAAAACCCAAAATGGGGGCTAGAAAATTTTAATTACAGTGCATTTGCAAGTAGTAGTTTTTATTTATGTTTTTATTACATTTTTATTAAATACTTCGAGGATTAAATAAGTATGTATGTATGTATATATATATATAGATATAGATATAGATATATATAATCCATTAAAGGAAGACAAAAGCACAGAAATCTGCCCCTTGATGGTTTTCCAAGTGTCACATAGCCAAGTTCTATTACTTTCCTAATTTCTGACAACGCAGTTTTGTTCCAGTTTTGTAGTTTTGCACCACAACTTCTGTGCTTCAAACAGAAATATGCTTAATAACTTTATGATTATGGATTGATATTAGGAGATAGGAAATTTAAATTTAACCATCTGCAGCATAAAAAGAAACCTTTGCATAGCCTTTACTTCCCAATCAATTCTCTCAGCCCTTCAACCTATTTCTTTCAAGAAACAAGCTGTTTTCAGAAAATTTCAGTTTCCTGTTCCTGCATCATGAATTTCAGAATCCTTCTTCAGTAGAGAAATCATGAGAGGTTGGGCATTGGGTTTTTTTGAGGCTGGGGGTTTTGGGGTGGTTTTGTTTGGGTTTTTCACTTTGTTTGGTTTGGGTTGGGGGTATTTTTGTTCTTCTCAGCTTTCTTTAGTTTGTTGGGTATTAAAGTTCCTCTTGGTTTCCTTTCATTTTCTTTGCTGTTGTTTGTTTGTTTGTTGTTTTTTTCATCTAACTGGACACTATCTAGACATCCAGACTTTCCCTCTGCCTTTTGATGAGTCCTTTTCACTCAGTGTTTATCAGATCTACCACCTCCCTCTGTGAGGAACTCAGATTTCTCTGGCAGCATCCAGGTCTCTGTATTTTATTTTTTGCAAAGCAAAGGGATCTTCCTTGAAGCTAAGACCTAACCTTACCTGAAAAATCATGAGCATCCTACTGTGATTTTACTGTGCATTATTAATTTACATCAAAAGAAAACCTTTATCCTTATGTAGGTAGGTTATGTGGCTGATGAAGAATTAGAATCTGATAACTGTAAGCGAGTTTTCTGTATGAGTCTTTATAGCCTGTAGGAGCAACTACTCAAGAAACTCTGATATTTTAAAATTGCTAGTGAAATTTACTTCTTGTCGTGGTAATATAACAAAGTTCACATTTTTCAGAAGGAAGGAACACACCAGGTGGTGCAAAGTGTGGAATCAGAATTGGCATATCTGGGAATTTGAACATAACCTCACCACAATTAATAGGAACCACCCTTAATTAAATATTCTTCACCTGCATGTTCAGTCAAATGAAATAACACCAGGAAAATATATAATTCTGTAGAAATTATTATTTAACCCATGTTTTTTAATTCTTTAACATGGTTTAGTTGATTTTCTTTTCAACTAAACACATCAGAAATAATGCAATGACCAATCTTTCCTCATTCATTCATTCATCAAATATGACATATTTGTTTGAACTGATAGGACTCGAGGTTCTGAAATTACTGGGAAAAATCATTGTAGATGCCAAGTAACAAAGTTAATAAGTAACTTCCATCTTTCTGTTCTGATCATTGCTGATTGCTCCATGGGGATAGAATATGGGGATTCCTTTGAAAGGAGGTAGTACTCCAAGCTCAGTTTATTTTTCTCCATCACCACACAGACAATATAGAATATTCTGGAAAGCTGTGCATTTTCTCCTACATATTTCTAACAGGAATGACAAAGTAGGAAATAAAAAAAAAAAATCTTGAGAAGATATTTCCTTTACCCAGAAAAGCTTTTAAGAGGATAAATTACCACCTGCATAGTTGGAGATAGTGAGAGATAGTTCATATGTTCACTTAATGTTTTTCAGTTCACAGTGACCTTGGTTATTTCTCCCCCACAAATGTGTTAGCCTGTATTAAAATGATGAATAACCTGATAAAAATGTAAGGTTAATGGGCTTTGCTTAAAAAGGCAAATAGGGAGCTGAGGAATCTTGTTAAATTTTATAAATACATATAAAGAATTTAATTTAGAACTGAGCAGGTCTGCTCTTTGGTCATTTCCCTTGGCAGGTTTTATTCCTTGAACTCTAAGTTGTTACTCCTCTTGTTCATCTTTAATAGAAAAAATTCAGCTAACTCTAAAGTTTTATTATGCCAGTATGTAATATCTTTATAAACGAGAAATAGAAAAACTGAGGGGTTAAAAAGAAGCCCAGGGATCCATTGCCATCATTAATTTCAGCATAACAAATCTGAAAACTTTCTGGTTCAAACAATGTAAACTAGCCTTCATATTTCACTGTAGACCTGTCTCTGCATTTCTGTTCACAGCAATGGGAAGCTTCTCCTATTCATTGTATAAAACACTGAATATTTAAATACAGATTCCTGAAAAATGAAAAAAAAAAACAAGCTGAAAGTACAGAAGTCACATACTCAAACTACCAAATATCAAGCAACTTTGTTGACAGAACTGAATTCTGCTTCTCCTGAGCAAAGCCATGTTGCATAAGATTTAGACATTTTTGTAACATTTTCTTTAGTTTGTGGATGCCAAAAAAAAAAAAAATTGCAGTTTGGAGACAGAAGCAGATTCAATACAACAGCAAGGAGCTTTACTTAAATTCCCAGGGATTTCCCATATTATCTGCCAAGTCATCTACCATGTTTACCACATCCTCTACCCTTTTTAAAACATTTAACTGTGCAGTCTTTTTGGACAGTGACATATACAACATTTCTATACAACATTTCTAATCCATTCAGAAAAAATATAAATGTGGAGACTGAGAAATTTAATTATGATGCATCAATATAATTTCTCTGCCTATTTAATGTTGACTGAAAAATTCTTTGTCACATTTGAGGAAAGGAATCTGATATTACACTTAAGGTTGCTACACTGAAAAACACAGGGGAGTTTTATTCTTTAAGAGTTTGACAAAGTGTACTGAAAAAGAGAAACCCAAGTGAGATTACCCAACTTTTCTGTCCTTTGAATTTAATGAAATTTGCTGGCTTCTAGATTGAGTTATTAGTTTCAATTTGCCCACTAACTCATTCACAGAAAGGGAATTTTTTAGATGGTTAAACAGCCTTGTCAATTACACGTTTAATGAATTAAGATGAACTGAGACACATCCTTAACTGGCATCTGTTGATAAAGAAGTAGCTATATTCCTTGAAGCTGCAAGAATCTCTGCTGATTACTCCATTAGAACTACTACAATTTGGACTCTTTTGGGCTTTTTTTAGGCCAAACTTTTGGCCTTGATATCATTGGGAAGTTACAGCGGAAATCATTGAGCAAAACTTTGAATTACATTGCACTACAGGACATAATAAAACTTCTCTTACTTCTTTGTCTTTTTTTTCAGTTCTTTTAAGTGTGTGCTTATTGCTTATTTACCATTTCTCTGCTAATCCTGGCATTCTCTTGTGTGCTTCCTGCAGATGTGAATGAATGTGAAGCTGAACCCTGCAGGAATGGTGGAATCTGTACAGATCTTGTTGCCAACTATTCCTGTGAATGTCCAGGTGAATTTATGGGAAGGAACTGCCAACAGAGTAAGTGCAGCATGGTTTTGAAACTTTATTTTTTAATAATACAAAATACAAGATTTTATTTTTACAGGAAAAAAAAAAAAAAAAACCCAAACCAAACCAAATTAAAAAAAAAAAAAATCAAACACACCAAAAAAAACTCCCAAAAAAACAAAGCAAACAAACAAACAACAACAAAAAAAACACAACAAAAAACCACAGTGTTTTAATGTACTGTGAAAATACTTCCTTACACATAGATAAACCTCAAAATAGCCATATTACTCAGAAGGAATTTCAGAGACCAAATCTGATATGATGGAACCATTTGCAAAATGTGTAATAAATATTTATAGTTAAACAAGAAGTGAAATATTGTAATGTAGAAAAATAAAAAAAAAATTCAGGTTGGGGTTTCATCTCATCAAATATCCTGTCTTCAGCAATGTTATTAGCAGAAATCAACAAGTGTAGGAACAGGGCAAAAATATCTGTTATTTGCTCTGACATGTCTCTAGCCTCTGAAATTTGGACCACTGCTTTGTGGGGAAGTCATTAATAGAATTAACAGTCATTAGTGGATCTGTCCTGGGAACAATCTCACATGATTTTTTCAATAACATTGACTATGGATGTACCATGAAGGTCTGATTCCTAAGGTTCTTCATGTATGATAGACTAGGTAATCCTGAAGACCAAAAATAACAAAAATAGAATAAACTGCTTTGGCACAAAATGCAATATACCTTAACATTTAGATATTAGAGGTTGTTGGGTTTTTTTAAACACTGTAAAGATGAAAGCCTGTCTATTTTAGTCAAACAAAAGATGTTAAAATTATGGTATTATGGATAAAGCAAATATAGTTCCAATGTATATATCCATAAAAAGAAATAGGAAAGTATTTGACAGTTGGCTTTAGTAGTGTTGGGTTTTACATTCAAAATACCTGAAATACTGGGCTAATCCACATTGAAGAAAGGGTGTTTCTAGTGCAAGGAAAATCCTATTCCATGTAGGAAAAAAGAAGAAAAAAAAAAAGAGAAAAGGTGTTACAAGTTGAATCATAAATAAATAAAACCATAACAAAGCTGAAAAATATTATTCTTTTTCCTGCATTCACATTGTGGATGTATGGGGGAGAATAGAGAAGAAAACATGATGGACCAATAACAACAAGTGTTTATTTGAAGTGGCTTCAGTGAATTCCCAGATTTATACACAGCAGAAAAAAGATTTGAAGCACCCAACATAATGTGTATGTAGTTCTAGAGAGGAATAAAAGATGAAGATTTGCTTTGAGAAAGTCACAGGTCTCTATGGCTACCTGAAAGAATTTATTAAAAAAAAAAAAAAAAAAAGCAAACCTGTCTATTAAAGTGTTTTTCAGATTTTGCTGGTGAAGCAATTCGTGCATTTCCTTATTAGGGGCAATTGAATTGCCATTTGGAATTCTACCAGGAATCTCATCCATCTCTTCAGATTTTATCCCTTCTGTATTTTGGCAGCATCATGAGCACTGCTCACATAATAGATCACATAAACCCAATCTCCTGTTTTGCTGGAAATGGGGTAGTCAGAGCTATTACTTAAGTGATCATTGCATTTCCTGAACCATCATCTGTTATTTTATATTCCTTTTTTTCTAAATAGATGTATATGTAGCGATATACAAAAATAACTTTTTGAGTGAAGTTGCATATCTCATATATTAAACTGAATTTAGTTTTATGTATGTGTATCTATAAGCACAAACACACATTTCTGGTTTTGAGAGCATATAAGAGAAAGTATATATATATGTACAAAAAAGAATTGAAATTTTCCAGTTTATTGAAATAGTGAAAGAACTCTGCTGTTCTATTGCAAAATATGTTATCTACACTCTGTCTTTCTGGGTCTTATTTTGAAGGATTCATACAGATGTAAATATAAATATATATATAGTTTACCATCTGTAACTTGCACGATACCATTTTCTGTAGCTGGGCTTGAAAATATTTTTTTTTTTTCCCATTAGAAGTTTGGTTATGTCATCACACTTAATTACGTAATTACAAGTAGTTATTACACATTCTAATTACACCATCAAAGTTTTACACATATTTACAGTAATCATATAATTAAATACTGTTATGCTAATTACGGAAATTACTGACTGCTGTCTCAGAATTACCTCACAACACTCAAAGATTCCTGAGTCACATCACAGAATATGTAAAATATCCTAGTTGTAGAATGAAAAAAACCTGCAAAAGTGCATTATACAAGCTGCTTTTCCAGGATGGATTCCTAATAATTTATCTAGTTTGTTATAGCCCAAATATCACTGCTTTCCAACAAGGATTTGTCATGTTACTCATCAGCCGCCTGTACTTTGTGTCAGACTGTTTTTCCTACTATGTTTTCCCTCTTTCTTAATTCCACCATTTGATTACACAGCAATTAATTCCTCTTGGTTAAGCTCCTAAATAATTCCCTTCCATTTTATCTCATGTGTAGCACTTTTCAGGTGTGAGACAACTGTTGTGCTACACCCAAATCCTGGGTGCTTTGTGTGACACCCACCCCAAATCCTTCCGAGTAGTTCCAAAAGCCTCTGAAAGAACTAGTGCAGCTAGTCTCAGCTGGCCTGAGAAGGAAAGGGTTGAAACTGAGTACAAAAACTAAATAAAATGAGATTTAAATAATATTTGGACCACCTTGACCATCCTCTGAGTCTGTTTTTGGCATCGATGAGATTTGGAGTTGTTTATATTCAGGTTCTTTCTTTTCTTTCTTTCTTTCTTTCTTTCTTTCTTTCTTTCTTTCTTTCTTTCTTTCTTTCTTTCTTTCTTTTCTTTCTCTCTCTCTTTCTCTCTTCTCTTCTCTTCTCTTCTCTTCTCTTCTCTTCTCTTCTCTTCTCTTCTCTTCTCTTCTCTTCTCTTCTCTTCTCTTCTCTTCTCTTCTCTTCTCTTCTCTTCTCTTCTCTTCTCTTCTTTCTCTTCCCTTTTTCCTTTTTTTCTCTCTCTCCCTCTCTCTCTCTTATTAGCTATGGCTGGTTTTAGCAATTCAGGCTTAAATGGCATTTAAACCAGCTGCTTCTCATTTCTGGAAAGCACGGGATGAGGCAAAATCAGGGTAAAGTGGAGTGTGAGAGCACTGACAGCCTCAAAACATATTCAGCCATTCTGGAATGAGCTTATCAGCCTGTTAAGAGACACTTCAACAAACATCTGGTATTTACAGAGTCTGCCTGCAGATGTTTAGCAAACACAGAATGGGAAGAAAGCACCTTTCCCCATCTTCTGAATGTAAAATTTAAGCTGTATTAATTCCATATTACTTCCCAGATTTCTAAAGCCTTGGAATTTCTTTGAAGCAGCTGCATCTCCTTCTGCTCTCCCACTCTCTGCACCAATTTCTCGCTCCTCTGCTGAATTCAAACTATCAATTATGATCATGTCCATTACAGCTTTCCTTAGTCTTGGAGTGTCCATAAATAAAGTACTGCTTCCAAGACAGTTTCTCCTGTGGTTGGAGGGTTTATATGGATTTTTTTTTTTTTTTTTTTTTTTTTTTTTTTTTTTTTTTTTTTTTTTACTTTGTGTATCACAACATTCTCTTGCAGGCACTTTCATCAGTGCCAGGCTATTTGCATTATTCAGTGCAAATCTGTATTGTTAAAATCTCCCATGATCAGTGTGGGTGGAGAATTGCAGTAATATGTGAGCAGTTCCACAGATGACTTTTTTGATCACTTTCCCTTCCATTTTAATGTTTTTAATCAAGCAGATGGTACCAGACAGTGGACAGCTTACAATTCTACCACTGTGCATCTTGGAGCTGTGTTTTTCTAAATGCCAAGAGATGCTGCCATTAAAGCATATGGCAAATTTTCTCATGCTTTTTTCTTTAAATATCTAGATCAAAATAGTCACTATAAATATTTTTTTACGTATACCATGGCTGCTTCACCTCCTTTTCTCCTGTGGATTCAACATGCCCATATGTAGGAGAACTGCATTCAAAGCAAGTGCACAAATTTATTTGTCTAGCATGTCAGAAATCCTGCTAAGCAGTGTACCTCCATCTTGTTTTCATTGTTTTCCTCTGCTTTTATGGTTTAGTACACTGTTGTGTTTCTATTGCTCTTGGTTGCCTCCTGCCTTCCTCTCTGTGGAAATCAAAGTGGTATTTTCTTTCGATTCACATGAAAATTCCTGTTCTTTCAATGTCTTTTTAACTTAAAAAATTATCTGAAGGTCTGACAGATCTAGGCATAAAGAGATGTTCAAGACTTCTGCTTACATGCAGCCTTATACTCCCAGACTAGATGGTTTCATCCAAAGCACACTAATGCGTTATGATTTTAGAATTTTCCTTCTCTCAAAATAATCTCCAGGGCATGACCCTGCAGCTCACGTGATTTGTAGTATGGGATAAATAACTTGCTTTACAGTATCTTTTGTAATAGACCCTTATTCCTTATCATACCATCTGTATTTCACTTGTGCGTCCTCAAGGCAGAGTTTTGGGTCTTTTTGCCTTCAGGTGCTTGTCCTTCAAACTCCTCTGCTTGATGCTTACACTCTTGGCTGAGTTTTGGATATCTTTGTCTTGCAGATCAAGCTCTGACCACCCCAGGCCCAGCAGGGTCCAGGGTTGTAAAGCCTCCATGCTTAGGTTCAGAAAAACCCTACTCAAAACAGACATGAGGGCATAAAAAGTGCACAGACAAAATGAAACAATTTATGAAACATTAAAAAGCTGTGTTTTCTGGGGGAAGGCTTATTGCTGGGTAAATCTTTGCCTTCTAGGGAATCTGTGTTTTCAAAACATGGATAGGAATCAGAATTTTATGCTTTTCTGAAATTGATGAATGTGGTTAGGGGCTTTCTGGTGAACTCAGCTCATGGAATTGACCCGTTAAAATTCAGCTGCTAGGAACTGAATGGTAAAGGAGATCACATTGCATATATGCCTTGTTTCCAGATTACCTGCTAGGGAACTTTGGTTACAAGGTCTGAGATTTTTTGTTCACCTTCAGTAATGTCTTGGTTTGAAAACACAGGTGTTTGCTAAGAAAGGCAGGAGCCCCCCCTGAAATGGAAAATGTAAACCCCCTCCCTCCAAATTATAATTCTGAAATTAGAGTGCTCTTAGGCAAAGATATGGGAGCAGGGATAACAGTTGTTTATTAGGGAAGAGAATTTTTAAAAAATTAAAATAAATAATGCAGTAATACAAAACAAACCACTCTCACAGTCAGAGCAGGCCCTGGCAGCCTGTGGGTCAGGGAGGTGGCAGCAGTGCCATTCCATGGGGGCTCAGCCCTCCTGCAGTGCCAGCTGTGCTTCTGCTGGGGCAGGGATCCTGGACAAGGCTGGAGTTTTCCTCTGGAGCTCCTGGGCTGCTGGAGATGGGCCTGGGCTCCCTCTGGGAATGCAGTGGGGCAGAAAGCTGCTCCTCTGGGAATGCAGTGGGGCAGAAAGCTGCTCCTCTGGGAATGCAGTGGGGCAGAAAGCTGCTCCTCTGGGAATGCAGTGGGCAAAGGCTGCTGTGGTGTCCCAAAGCTCAGATTGTATCCAGGTAGGAATGCTTGGCTCCATCCCCTGGGCAGAGCATCTCCCCATGGGGTGGTGGAATTTTTTCAGCCATGCAGGGACACTCACTGGCCATTGAACAGAAGGTAATTAATAATTAATAGTCCATGAACAGAAAATAATTAATAATTAATAGCCCATTAACAGAAGATATCTCCTGGAGGGAGGATAGGTTGTGGAAGAGATGAAGAAAAAACTGCCCAATGAACAGCAGAGAACTGCCCCAGCTCTGACAGATGGGGATGGAACACACACCCCCATTTGCAACCTAAGACAAGTAAACACGTTGAGCTTGCAAGTGAGCCACTGTGAAATCCTTCACCTGCCAGGAATCAACACAGACTTGAGTTCCCTAAATTACTGATTATCATAAAAATCTCTGTCAATGACATTTAGGAGGGCATACTCTTCCCTACAGCTAAAAAAAAAATCAGTTTGACTAATTCTGTGATTAATTAATTATAAAGTTCGAGTTTAAGCTTATTCTTGGTTGCTTTGAATGTGTGCCCGTTTCATGATCTCAAATCATGAGGGTTAAACATAAAGTCAGAAATCATTGGAATACAAAGCTGGACAAAAACACTTATGAAAGAGTGGCAAGAGGGGGAAAAAGAAGGTAATTAATAAAGCAGATCAGTTCTTTGATCCAATGAACTTCGCAGCTACACAGGTATTGGGCTAGTACAAAGGAATAACAGGGGAAAGAGACTGGGCATGAAATCAAAGCTTAACCAGTTAAAAAATGTTGAGCAAACTGGAGTCTAACCAAGCAAGTAGAAACTCTTCTTTAATTAACTTTTAAAGCTAAGAGAAGAGTTTATTTAAATTTTAATATTTTTCTTGCTTTTTTTCACTTCAGAGATCTTAAAATTTAAAAGTCAGAGTTATCGGTTTATTGTCAGCAGAGGATGAACTGCAGAAAAAATCTGTAAATATCAATATTCTTGCTAGTCATTATTTAGACAAGTTCAGGACTTCCATGGAAAAATTAAGGAAGTTTTATAGATATGCATATATGTGTGTGCATGTGTAGATGTATGTATATAAAATTATTAATCATAGAGAATTAATTTTTTAATGTCCTCAGGATAGTTAATTTATCATTCACATGATATCATTGTGGATTTATGGGATTATGGGATTATGTGGGGTTAATCTCATACAAAAGAAATAATAAAAAAAAAATGTGCCTCAAAGAATTTTATTTATTTAATATCAAGTTAATAGTACTAGTGTGAGCTCC
Source organism: Vidua macroura (assembly GCF_024509145.1). NCBI lineage: Eukaryota > Metazoa > Chordata > Aves > Passeriformes > Viduidae > Vidua > Vidua macroura. Next base: position 80,985,370 of record NC_071611.1, read on the forward strand.
CTGGATTACAGAAGTATCTCGGAGCAAAAACATAGACGCTTTGAAAGTGCAGGAGGGAGAATTTTTGCATGTCAGATGTGACTTTAGGCCATGTAATTCAACTCAACCTCAGTAATTTGTCCTTTACTGAACATGCCAGAAGAACAGAAGAAAAAATTATTTCAAAAGTTGAATTGCTCCTCGAAAGAGAGGCTAACATCAGTGATAAGAATTCTGCTTTATGCACATCTTTAACTATTTCAGCTAATCTTGAATGGAATACAATTTCTATATTTGCATTGGACAAAACCCCTGTTGAGCCTCTTGCTGAAAATGATGATTTTTGCTGAATCTGCACCTCTGTGTGAATCTTGTCTGGCAGGCATTTCTGCTTTCATTTGGTATGAAAGTGCAAAGAGGCAGAAAATGTTATAGAAACGACAGAACACGTTGTTAACATTGAAATGTTCTCCCAGGCATTTCAATGACCTAGTGAGAAATATTAATCAAACTCCAACATTTCTAAAACCTTTAAACAAAGCTCCACCCTGGCCCTTCCACTGGGGACTTTCTCTGGTCCAGGCATCCCGTGCAAGCCATAGAGGTGTTTGCAGAACTGGGCTCAGCAGATCAGAATTGCAGTTCTCCCATTCAGCATAAAAGAGAAATGAGACTGATCTCGCCGTGTTTGATGTTGAAACAAAGTCCTCATCCCTGTGCCTTTGGGTACATTTTCATCTTGCTCCACTGGCACTGTGCAGAAACATCTCCCTTTGAAAACTAATTTCTCAATATCTTGTTTTGATTAGGCGGGGGAGGATTCCATCTTTACCTGGCAGAAACTCAATGTAAAATACTCAGGCAAGCCCTGAAGGCCTAATAGGAATATTTTAAATGTGTAACTGTTTCCTTACTCCATGAGTCATCAAGTACAATAATAGCTTCTGTGAGGTGTCAAAACCCACAATATTAACTCAACCCTGCATTCAACCCTATATTGTTGACTTTAGATTTAACCACCTTGTTGTGGCAACTCTCTTGCCATGTTTTCCTACTTTAACCTGTGGATCTGCTTTTCTAAAGGGTTTGTGTCATTCTTGACTCAGTTACCCTCAGTAAAAAGAGGATGGAGTCAGGGATTCCTTCTACTTCTTTTCCTACTGAGGGAGCACTGTGAATTTAGCTTTTCACAGAATCCTAGACACTCACAAAGAGTAGAGGAGAAAAAAAAAATCCTCATCTTATAAACATGATCCACTGTTCCTTTGTTGGAAGACTTTTATGTGCGTTTTTATGTGTGGCAAAGTCTATGACAATGAATATTTCAATATTTCTAAGCCTTAAAAGAAAAATTACAGCACTCCATTATTCTCAAAGTAGCCCCTATAGCTCTTAAGTTCCTGGTTTGGTCAATAATGCACATTCTTTTTTTATGTCCTCACAGAAATGAAAAATAATTTGCAGGTAAGAAATTGGTACTATAAAAGAAATAAAAGCTGGACTGTAGACTGTAGAAGGAAGCTCAAAACAAATCACGGGTTATTATGACCAAAAAAAGTCTCCTAAAAGTATGGAATGAAAAACCACTAATGATTATAAACTTATGAAAAGGGGTATATATTAAATATAAACATATAAGAGTATATTAAATATAAAAAAATTACAGCTGCAGTCAGTTAAAAAAAGTTCCCAATAGCCAAGTCACAGGAACATTTTGAAACACCTTATTTCAAGGCTTATTATATAAGATATTGGGTATTTACTTCCAAATGGATTGATTGTGGAGGGTGGCTTGCCATAAGAATTAGCCTGGTCTTGTTTGCTGCTACCCTTTGGTGGACACAGGAATCATCAATTTGAGTAAAATCATCTCCAGGGCTGCACAAACTCCTCAAAATGAAAGTGTCTCGAGCTCTGCAGTAGTTAACAAGCCAGGCACAGAGTAGACTTACAAGTGAGCATGGCATAAAACTTGCAAAACCTGGAGCTTTGAAAGCTGACTCACATTTTGGAGTTTCATTTAGTCTTGGAGCTCGAGCCAAGCTGTGAAATGTGAAAATCCGTATGAACTACAGGGAAAAAAAGAAAAAATAAATAAAAAACAGAACGCAATTACACGAGCCCCAAATGAACTAAAGTCTCCACACTAAGCACAGCTCTCCCACCTGCAGCTCTCAGGAGGAGAAGGAAATGAGAAATGTGGAGTGCTCAGCTTCCCACTGAGGGAAGGTTTGCAGCTCCCGCTGCTCCGGACAGTCCGGCACGGCCGCGGTGGCGGGCACTGGTGCAGCCACGTGTCAGGGACCCGGCAGGGGAGGCTGGGGGCTGGCAGCTGCTCCAGTCCCCAACTGCCACCACTTCCACTTGTTCATTCCATCAAATGATCCCAGGGCTTGCAAGGGGGATGAGCTGATGTGAAAGATTTGGTGGCAGCTCAATAAGGAGAGAGAATAAGTTTTGTTTTCTTTTGGTCATGCTGACGGTAAAGAGGGGCTCAGAAGGGTGCAGGTGAGTTTTTGAAATGAAGTAGAGTGAAAACTTTAAATATATACAAGAGTGCCTTCTAAGAAGAGCAGACAGAATTAACTCCTATTTCAATTTTCCTTAGTATCAGTGACTGTTTTCCTGTATTAATGCTGAATGTAATTTGGCCATCTCTTAGTTTGGTGCAGATAGACATTTTCTTTAAGAAAATATAATGTAAAACTTTTACCTTTTAAAATACATTAATATCCATGGCTGATTCAGCAAAATCTGATAGACGTCACCCATAAACATGATTTCCCTGCATTGGCAAATCTGTATATTTGATATTAACATTGCAAGTTTTCATTGAGGATCAGTGTCAGTGTGTAGTTTGCAGTATTATATTTATTGTCATTCTAATAATATCAATTCCATTTATGCTCCTGTTACTGATATCTAATTTTGTAATTACACTCTTCCTGTTTTTTACAAAATTCAATTTTACTCATCTGTGATATGAGCTTTCTTTGTAGATGTAGCACAATAAGTAACAGTGTTGTACTTCATTACATCAAAGTTAGCAAAAAACAAATAATGCTGGGGAATTTACAACTTCACAAAGCAAATTTGAATCCTCATGTCCACTCTCAGCAAAAAAGGTTTATTTTTTCTTCAGTAATTCTGAAAAATTTCCTCGTTCTTCTGGATGCGATCTTCCATACAGGAAGCTGAATATTAATTTTATTGTTATTAATGATACCTCTTCATCTTCTTTTTCTTACCTCCTGGTCCCTCCAGAATATCCTTCATAATGCCTTTTTCCCTTCCATTAGGTGTGACTTTGAGTGTCTGGTTTCACTCATTTTTAGATATAGGAAGATTTTTTTCATGATAAAAAAGGTCAGGTGGAAAATCCTCAAGAATTAAACTTCTTTCCCAAAGTGCACAATGGAATCAGTTCAGCCTCATCTCTGCTGAAGGTGTGGTGGGTTTTCCACTGAGTTTTCTGCAGGTGAAATGGGGCACAGGTCCTTTAAAAGCTGTGTTTAATCTTAGACATAAAGATATATCTGCTGGAAGTAAAATGGGATTTAATAATGAAGTGCAATGTGTCTGCCCTCTTTATATGTTACATTTCTCTAGAATTGATTTTACATTGTTTTAAATATTGAAACACCATTTTTAGGTTGTTTTTTGTTGCTCTTTAGTGATGGAGAGTGCTAATTTCAGAGGCTTTCCACACTTAAAAAAAAAAAAAAAAAATGTGGGGTAGGTAGAAAGCTTAATTTTTAGGCCAACTAGTCCAGTGACTGCAGCTGCAAAGTACAAGAGAAGCAGGCCCAGTGATTCACCAAGATTACTGGGTAGGGAATTTGCTAAATTAGTGGGAAAGAAAGGTGGCAGAAGAGTAATTTTTGTGAGCAGCAAAAACCATACCTGCCCAATGTGCCCATGTGTAAGAATGTAATGCAGAGCAGTGTTTCCTTTTGGAAAAGCTGAGAGGTCACCATCCTCCTCTGTGGCTGGAGAAGGGAAAAGCAGATTCCAGTCTCTGATGTAAGTCTCTGAATTTTTTATGCACACTGGAGCACCTTCAGAAGGCAAGAATTCCCTGTACCCCAGGGGTGGGGGCATGGATAAATTATTCCAGATCTGATCAGACAGGGAAGGAATTTCCTTCCCTTGCAAGCAGACCCTAGTCTTGTTCACTCAAACTTTACAACTCCTGAAAGGGACATAAAACTGCAGCTCCAGCTGCCCCATTTCCCTGCAGCTCATTGTTATTCACAGTTTTGGATGCAAAACAGGGATGGTGAAGAGACATGGCAGCCAAGTGCTCACATCCCTCCCTTGATGCTGAGTTCTGCTGAGATTAGGTCTTCTCAAAAAGGCATCTTGGGAAACAAATTTCCCTGCTCTGTCAATTCCTCCTGCAGCTGAATTAGCAAAACAGCCCCCAGTGTTGTAAGGCTTTGGTCCCTGTAAACCCAAAGGGGATTGGAAGTCACAAGGAATTTTACAAAGTGAGATTTAGACAAGAAAAACGTTAGGAAGTTTCTGGGGTCATATGAGAATTTTGCACTGGCAGTGGAGACATGGAGTGAAGAGAATATTGGGAATTTAAACTGTTTTGTTGTTTTTTTTGTTTTTGTTTTTGTTTTTGTTTTTTTTTTTTACTTATAATATTTTGCTAAATCATTATGGATAACTAATAGCTCAGTTTAGCACTAGTCTTATTTCGTAGAATCAGAAGAACCAAGCAGGTTGGCCCTGGTAATTGCACTGCAATTTTGCCTTGAACAACTTTATATGGAATTTCCTAATGGCTCACATTCAGACATCAGAGTTTAATGAATCAAGGGAAATTGGTGTATTTACACCTATTGATATATTGCTGACAGGTAACTTCATATTTGCCTTTTCTTGTAACATTTATGAATGGTTGTTTTTACATAGATAGTAGTGAAAGCTACAAAATCATTCTATGCCTCTTCAAACACCTTCAAAAAGCTTTTTGTGAGATTAGGTGAGAAGATTTTCTCCACAATAAATTCAAATGTATATATATATATTTTACTCTTAAAACAAAAATGCCAAATTAATTGGATTTTGGTGACTACGTGATGTTACCTAAACACTTGAAATGTAAGCACCACAGTTATCTGCTGGCTTCATTGATCATGTTTATTTTTATTTCAGGAAAGAGAATATTATTACTTAGCTTTTCAGCTGAGAAATACAGCCCTCTTCTTGGTAATCCCCTAACAAAGTTTGTTTTTTTTTTTTCCTGTGTAATATTAAATCATTGGATAATTAGGTTTCCTACAGAACACCAAGTAAAGAGCCTATAAGCACTAAAAGGATATGCTTCTAAAAAAGTATCTTTTTAATGTTTAGTTTCTGTTCTAAAGGATGTATTCATTATGTATGCAGAGTGTTTTCTTGGAGAGTTTATTTTTAAATATGCTACTTATATGAATAATAAAAAAGGGGATTCTTAGCTAAATTTTACTACCATGTTAGTGCTAAATTCTTAAGAATGCAAAAATCCTTCATATTAGGGCAGGTATTTCATCAGTGGACGTGTCTCTAGCTGTGGTAATGACAATCATTTAGCAGGAATATTAAAAGTACACCCCTGGTCAGTCTCTTTAGTATTATCCTTGGACCTGCAGTGCCAGAATTTGTCTAGTTCTTTTTTGAACCCTTGGGTGCTGCATCTTCTGGAAGGCCCCAGAAGATCACAGCCCACCATACCGATAATTACTTTTTTTTTTTTTTTTTTTAAACAGACTAAGCTGATTTCTTGTGCATTTCAGTGAGTGCTCCCTAATTTCAGTAATGTCAAGGGGACAAGCAGCACTGTATTCATCTTGCCAGTGTTTATGTGAAGTTGTATCCCTCCTCATTCTCCATCTTGAACAATCCTGTGCTTTTTGCAGCTGTAATGGCCATTTCCAAGTTCAGTACAGTGCAGGCACATTTTAGGGATTTTGTCTCTTCTCTTTGAGTACACTGAGGTTCATCTGTCACCCTTTTGGCCACTCACTCAGTTTTCCACGTCCTTCTGGAGCTGCTCATCATCTAAGTGGCATTTGGTCCAGAGAGCTTCAAATTGGGCAATTTGCCCATTCACAATTTCCTCCAGGTCGCTGATGAGTAAAACTGACTCCAGCAATGACCCTAGGGGAATGCCACTGCTAACATTTTGTCCTGAAAAGACATTTTCTGCTCTGTAATTAGACTTCTGGCTATAGCAGGGCCATTTCACCACTCCCTGGAAAGATCCTTTCATGTGGAACCTCATCAAGTGCCTTCTGAAAAATCCAAGTGTGCTGTTTCCACTGTGTTTCCTTTATCCCTGTGCATATCATCTCTATTAAAGGACTTCAACAAGTGAAGCAGAACTGCAATTTACAGGGGGAATATTGGCTCTTTTTCACATCTTTTCTTAGGTTCCTCCTGATCTTAATTATAGAACTATCTATCAGTAAACCTCTGTAGTTCCCGAATCTTTTTTTGGCCCAATTCTTAAAAATACTGTGCCATGAAATCACTTCACCACTAGAAAAAGTGGTGTAAAAAAAAAAAAAATAAAACCTGAAAGAAACCTAAAATCCTTCCTGCTTACTATTTTTTAAATAAATCTCAGACTATCCAAGAATTGCCTAACTTTATTTTCAGTCTGAGTCCTCAGCATGGAGTCTGTAGAGCACATAAAGGCCCAAAGTTAATCTTAAATTAGAGCACATAAAGGCCCAAAATAAATCTTAATCTTAATCTTTCATTATTATAAAAATATGAAAGAAGGTTTGATAACGGAAGCACACGACAGTCACTCGTCAATAACGGCACACTTGAGAAGTAGAAAGTAACATTCAATTTCTTTTTATTTGATTAGTCCTGATGGCCACTGCTTATGCCCATGGACTGTGCTGGCCATGGTGGTAATAGAATAATGCACTGCTTTTGGAGGAGGTGTTACATCAGCATAAAAAGGGTTTAATCTCTTTGGACATGTCAGCAAATAGGTAGCAATTCTTCCCATTACTGTCTGAAAAGCTGTCTTCTGCTGCATGGAACATAGCTAATCACCTCATTCTCATGTCACTTCCTGCAGACCTGAAGCTCAACACAGCATCCTTTGAAAAGTTTTGCTTGTCTCAAAGTGTCTGTGTGCTCGTTAGCTGCTGCTGATGCAAATTGGTGAAGATGTTGCCTTTGACAAGCATTATTTTATGTGAAGGCATAAAACAAGATTAATCATACCCTGCACCTCAGTACTGCAGCACCACACTGTTTACTAACATCCTTGGGTGTCACACTTCAGGAATCAGACTAATAATAATTAAAATGCTAATAGGTCAAGGAAATCCATTTTGTTTCGTTTTAAATCTGTGGGGCAAACTCATGGAGATAAATGTCTTCTGTTATTCAGATTTCAGAGGTGAATAGCTTTATAGAATAACCACATCCAGGAACGTGGAAATGTGCTGTTTCATGGTGTAGTTAGGAGTCACCTTGAAGTTACAAAGCCTGTGACTTCTTTTTCATCTAGACAAAAAAAAAAATCTGACACTATCACTGGCGCTGCATGTTCTCCAAGTCTACTGAAGTGCCAAAAAAAAAAAAAAGAGAGTGCTTGTAAATGATATTTTGCTATTTCATTTGCACTGTGGTTGACTAGAAAGAGGAACACATGATCTGCTTGCTGCCTTGTCCCAGTGGAAATGCTGATTAAATTCCTTCAATGGGAATGAAAACATTGATTTGGTTGTGCCCGTAGGATGAGTCCTCAGAACAATTAACACGAATCGTTACAACAGTGCTGCTCAATATCTCTCAGATCAGAACATTGAATTGTGGAAAAAAACCCACTTGAGCTACCAAGACTGAGCAAACAGTTTGATCAGCTGCAGAATGATTGAAATACCCAGTGGCTAAAATGTGCAGAGCTGAGCTGTGTTGTGGTCACGAGGATTCCCCAAACACCAGCCCATAAAATGAGACACTGGATACTCAATCCCGAAGCAGCACCAAAATGCTGAAACTAGAGGTTTTTAGTTTTTTAGTAATAGTCTGATTATCTAAATCAGATTTATAGCTCACATGACTGTCGTATTACACCATCTCCTTTGGGCAATGGTAATTTTAAATTTCTTTTAGAGAGCTGTGGAGTTTTAAAATTTTAAAAGTTAGTGTTCCATGCACAGGACTTGTACAACCTGGAATTAATTCCAAGTGAAAACCTGCCTCTGTGTGGGAGGGCTTAGGCTTTGCTTGTATTTAAAAATGATGTTTTGAGAGGAGGCATAAGAAGCAATAGCTGCTTGTGGCAAGGAAAAAAAAAAAAACATGAACTTGAGAACAGATGAGATGGCACTGAGAATGTGCCTGGCAGAAAATAAAAATTAAAAAAAAAATTAAAAAAAAAACTTTAAAAAGGAGGGAAATGCATTTCGAAAAATGAGTATTTAGGAATATACCTTCTGTGTCTGTATAGCCTCCAGCTGCACTGGTACACTGCAATGAATTCTGCTGGACCACAGCAGCCCAGCCATGAAACAATTAATGGGATAATGAGCTGGGATGGATAACTGTCCTTCAGACAATGTGTGTGCTCTGTGCAAGCAGGACTGAAGTCAAACTGAACTTACAAAGCCAAACCAGTGCTTCAGATAACTTCAGGTTTTAGCTCCTCTTCAGTCTGTCATGGTGTGAGCTCACAGATATGGTCTACACACACTTGCAAAGGCAGCAGCTTCTGGTAAAATGAGAAGTCTCCTTGGTCCTCTACCTTCTCCTGGAAATGAATATATAATTCCTAAAATTAGTATTTTTTTAAAATATGCTGATTATCCATACAGCTACCAGGAAAAAATTGATTTGGTATAGGAAAGGAAACACAGTATTTGTTTGTCAGCTATCATTCCAAAAAGCTGGGACTGGTTGGAACCAAAATATTTTCATATCTAAATTTGTTTTTAAAAATTGGAACTGCAAACACATTATGAAACTGTACTGTATAAATATATGTATGTATGTATGTAAATCTATAGTGTTCTGCCTCTGACTGGCTCCCAGGGGAGATAAAGTGCTAATGAACAAATTATGTGTTATTATTTCATGTAAAACTATATAGTACGAGATGAAGTCAAGTACTTCAGGGACAAATCTTCACCTATTTTAAATAAGAAAAATAATGTTGTTCCAAAATCAAGAAAACAATGTCAGATTATTCCTTCTTGGGAAGGAATCCTCTGGGCTGGTTTGTTGCCAGGAATTTCCTCTCTGTCAGCATTGATTTGAAAAGAACTGGAGCTGCAGCAATTTGGAACCAGAACATCTCAGACAGGATGAGATTGGCAGTGCCAGCTCCTCCAGCCACCCTCCTTGAGCAGGGACAGCTTGAGCCAGCTGCCCAGGCCTGTGTCCACTCAGGGTTTTAGTGTCTCCAAAGACAGATTTCCACTGCCTCTTGTAAAAAAAAAAAAAAAAAAAAAAAAAAAAAAATCTAAGACAAAACAAAAACAAAACCAAAAAAACCCACCCAACAATATCAACAAAACCACAAGACTAAAAATACCACAGAAAAACCAAACCAAACAAACGAAAGAAACCAACCACCAAACAAAACTCAAATCACACACACCTAAAATGTAAAAACAACCCCATTTTCTTGTGTTCAAATGGCATTTCCCATTTTTAAAACTTGGTGTTAGAATTTCACATTTTAAACCTTGGTGGTCGCTCCCTCCCACAAGACATTTTTTCAGGGATAAGATCCCCCTGAGCCTTCCCTTCTTCAGGCTGGACAGTTCCACCTCTCAGTGTCTCCTTGCACATCAGATGCTCCATCCCTGCCAGTTCCAAAGTCACATCCACTTTTTTGTGATCATTTTTGTCAACAGGAAAACCAAAGTCTGGGATGCTGTTTGGTTATTATTATTATTATTATTATTATTATTATTATTATGTTAATCTCCTCCTTCCTTCTTCATTCTTTCTTCAAATACCTCTTTCTGTAAAGCCCAGCTATGCTTACTAGCCACCTCTAGCTCTGCAGAAAAAAATAGATCAACATATATTTTTAAAGCAATGTTTTTTCAGTGTTTTTAAAATTCATTGCATTTATTTCACTTAATTTTATCCTCCTAAACCTAGGCACCAAGTTGAGATAATGCTCTAGGTTTGTTCTTGGTCAGTAGACACAGAAAAAACTAATTACATCTATCTTGAATGCTTTCTTAACAGATGAAATTATAAAAATTGTGCTTTAGGCTTGCGTGTTTCCTCCCACAAATGACAAGCAGAGCGTGAGCAGCTAGTCTGGGGTAGATATGGAATTTTCAGATGTCTGAAGCTAAGTCACATGAATTGCATTCCTGTGTTTGCTTTGTTTGGTTAGATATTTCTCTAAACAATTCAGAATAATGTCCTTTTTATGGTTAAATAGATGTTGATAAGGAAAAATAAGGGGATATAAAGAAAAATAAGGGGATATTCAGAAAATCTGGATGTAGATATCTATGCTTAAAATATACCACAGAGTCACAAATAAAACATCTCATTTTACTGCACTGCTATACTAATAAAATAATTTTTCTACTGCATATATATGTAAAACCAGAACTTTCTGAAATTACATTCTGAATTTTTTTTCCCACCCTAATAAAAGTGCAAGACCCTTAAATTAATTCTGTCTTTTTAACAGGGCTTCGAGCCCTCATCCATAAAGCTGCTCTACATGAATATAAGGTTATATCTATACCAAACGGCTTCTGGGAGCAAGATCTAAATGAAGATATCTGAATTTACAGTTATTAAGATGTTGGATGGGTTATAGAAGAAGATGGAAACAGCTTAGAGACCATAAGGGCTGTTTCTGTGTAGCCATATTTAAATTACTATCGTTTGCATGCACTTTGTGTCCAGTACAGCAAATATAGCTCATATTTAGCATATGACTACAGCAGGATATTGTAGAATATGCCCATCCTTTTACTCCTTTCTGAAGAACATGTACCCCATTGTAATGCTGAATTCATGAGTGCCAAAATATAGTTTTTAAGCTATTCCAATGAATCCCTCTTATAACAATTTCAATGAACACATCTTGTAACAAGCAGTGCTGTCAGTTCTAGGAGCAGTTGCTGTTCTTCTGGAGGGGGGAATAAAAACAATGCCAAAACCACAAAAGGCAGGAAGAACATCTCCAGGCAGCAAAATAAGAATTGCTTCTTGAAAAGCACACAGTCCTCTCCTGGCAAATGAACATGCTCGTTGTCAAGCCAGCTGGCAGGAATTCTAATTACCCTGGTGCTGGGATCCCACTGATTTCTATTGTAGGCCTGCTAGAAAAATGCAGATTGTCTTTCAGTGTGACTCTATCTTGTCATTGCAGTCTCACTTGCAAGAGAACCTTTGGGTTTGGGTTTTCGTTTGTTTTTTTTTGTTTTTTTTTTTTTCAAAGTTACTTTTTGGAGCAGGCGGATTTAAGGTGCAATTATTAACCACATACATGCATATGTCACGAGCTGCCTTCAGATTGGCAATAGTTGCAGTTGGTTATCAAAATTATTAACTTCTCTAGTAGAAATATTGCAGTGTGGCCCAAAAAAAAAAGGAGATCCTTTGGAGTGAATTTAAGGATAATAGAAGATACAATGCAATCTAGTTCAATTGGCCCACACGTAGGGTTTTGTTTGTGCTGCACACTCCACAAACAAAAAAAGAAAGAAACCTACATGCCACTAAAGATATATGAATGCAAATATAAAGCCTAGAAACTGTGAAAGAAGTTGTTTGTAGTTCTCAGAACAGTGTCTAATTTGCAAATTTACTAAAAGTACAGTGGGAAAGCTGTTGAGTTTTCTTGTATTGTTCAAAAAAATATTTATGTCACTACCTGAGAAGAGGAGAAATGCATGGGTTGTGCACGGGCCAGTAGCAGTAAATAAAGATTATTTTTAAGTGCAGCTTGTTTCCTAATTTTGTTTGTAAATGCGTAAGTTATGCTTAAATTGTTAATTGGCTTAAAGCCTTTGCCACAACCATTTGCAACAATTAGAAATGAAGTAAGTAATTAATAGATCCACCACTGCACAAATCTCCTCCACTCACCTCTGCCCAAATCCAGGTCCCAAAACCAAAAAATGTTGGGATTGGTAAAAAGAACTTAGAGCCATGTATTTTTTCATGTCACTCCACCCTAAGTTAAAAATAGTAATAATCAATTGCTGTTATGTTAGGGGCTAAAGCTTCTTTGTCTGTCATCTCTTAGATGTGTAAGCACGACAGTTATTTTACTAGAAAGTTACTATGAATTTACCTTCTATAATATAAATGTAGTTTAATCCTTGTGAGGTAGGTTTGTTTTTGTTTTTGTTTTTTTTTCTTTTTTTTTTTTTTAGTGCTGCACCATAATTTATTTTATTTTGGATTAATTTTAGTGGTATTTAAGTGGCTGTGAGTTATGTCGATGGTTAATGTCAACACTCAGACATGGTAGAAATCTTATTTTGCACAGTGTCAGTTTGAAAGGTAAAAATCATTTTTCACATAAAGATTAATTTATTTCTATGTGAGAGCCCAACAGAGTTTGAGAGACTAAAGGCCTTACTGCAACATAATTTTTTTTTCCCAAAAAATCCAGATTTACTGCTTGAGAACTAAATAAAATAAAAGCAATGTCTATCAGTGAATTGTTAAATGCTGTAACTTAAATAAGTGGTATAAACTCAGAATCACACAGACTCACAGAATGACCAGGTTGGAAGAGACCTTCAAGACCATCGAGTCCAACCCAGCCCCAACACCTCAACTCAACCCTGGCACCCAGTGCCACATCCAGTCTTTTTTAAAACACATCCAGGGATGGCGACTGCACCACCTCCCCGGGCAGACCATTCCAGAACTTTATCACCCTTTCTGTAAAAAACTTTTCCCTAATATCCAACCTATATTTCCCTTGGAGCAGCTTGAGACTGTGACCTCTGGTTCTGTCAGTGCTGCCTGGAGAAAGAGACCGACCCCACCTGGCTACAGCCACCTTTCAGGTGAATTGTGGAGAGTGACAAGGTCACCTCTAAGTCTCCTTTTCTCCAGGCTCAACACCCCCAGCTCCCTCAGCCGTTCCTCACAGGATTTGTGTTCCCAGCCCCTCTCCAGCCTCGTTGCCTCCTCTGGATGTGCTCGAGCATCTCAACGTCCTTCCCAAACTGAGGGGCCCAGAACTGGACACAGCACTCGAGGTGTGGCCTCACCAGTGCTGAGTACAGGGGAAGGATGATGTCCCTTCTGCTGGCCACACTATTCCTGACACAGGCCAGATGCCATTGGCCTTCTTGGCCATCAGGGCACACTGCTGGCTCATGTGCAGCCTGCTGTCAGCCAGTACCCCCAGGTCCCTTTCTGCCTGGGCACTGTCCAGCCCCTCTGTCCCTAGCCTGTAGCACTGCAGGGGTTGTTGTGGCCAAAATGCAGGACTTGGCACTTGGACTTATTAAACTTCATCTTATTGGACTCCGCCCATCCCTCCAACTGTTCCAGGTGTCCCTGCAGAGCCCTCCTACCTTCCAACAGATGGACACACGCTCCCAGCTCAGTGTCATCTGCAGATTTACTGATGAAATACTCAATCCCCACATCCATGTCGTCAATAAAAATATTGAACAGAGCTGGCCCAGCACAGAGCCCTGAGGGACACCCCTGGTGACTGTCCCCAGCTGGATGCAGCACCACTCACCAGCACTCTCTGGGCCGGCCACGCAGCCAGTTCTGAGCCCAGCACAGAGTGCTCCTGTCCCAGCCATGGGCTGCAGCTTTTCCAGGAGTGTGCTGTGGGAGACAGTGTCAAAGGCCCTGCTGGAGTCCAAATAGACACATCCACAGCCTGTCCTGCATCCACCAGGAGGGTCACCTGGTCATAGAAAGAGACCAGGTTGGTCAAACATGACCTACCCCTCCTAAACCCCTGTGGCTGGGTCTGACACCCTGGCCATCCTGTAAGTGCTGTGTGATGGCACTCGGTATGAACTGTTCCATCACCTTACCGGGTACTGAGGTCAGCCTGACTGGCCTGTAATTACCAGGATCCTCCTTCCCACCCTTGCTGTGAATGGGTGTCACACTGGGCAGCTTCCAGTCATCTGGAACCTCCCCAGTGAGCCAGGACTGCTGGTAAATGATGGAGAGCAGCTTGGCAAGCTCATCTGCCAGCTCCCTCATCCCCCTGGGGTGGATCCCATCTGGTCCCATGGATTTATGAACATCCCAGCAGCTCAGCAGTTCTCTGACTGCCTCCTCCTGGAGAACAGGGGGTCATTCAGCTCCCTGACACCATCCACCAGCCCAGGAGGACAGTTGTCCTGAGCACAAGCCGTCTTCCCACCAAAGACTGAGGCAAAGAAGGTGTTAAGCACTTCTGCTTTCTCCTCATCTGCATTACTAAGTTCTCTTCGACATCCAGTAGAGAGCAAAGGTTGGTCTTACCCTTCCTTTTGCCATTAATATATTTGGCAAAAACATATTTTCTTATCCTTTACAAAAGTTGCCAAATTAATTTTGACCTGAGCTTTCCCCCCCCCCCCCCCTAATTTTTTTCCTATATGGTCTAGCAACCCACCTTTAAATATTTCCTGAGAGACCTGACCCTTCTTCCAAAGATGATACATCCTCTTTTATTCCTAAGTTCATTCAAAACCTCCTTGCCCATCCAGGCTGGACATTTGCCTCGTCAACTCATCTTTTGGCACACAGGGACAGTCTGTTCCTGTGCCCTCAAGATCTCTGTTTTGAAGCACGCCCACCTTTCCTGAACTCCTTTGTTTTTAAGGGCTGCTTCCCAAGGAATCTCTGAATAAGTCTCCTAAGTAGGCCAAAGTCTGCCCTCCAGAAGTCCAGTGTAAGAGTCTTATTGATATTCCTCCTGATTTCACCAAATATTGAGAATTTTATAATTTCATGATCACTGCGTCCCAAGCAGCCTCCAACCACCACATCTCCCACCAGCCCATCTCTATTTGTAAACAACAGGCCCAACACAGTCCCTTCCCTGGTGGGCTCACCCACCAGCTGCAACAAAAATTTGTCCTCCACACACTCTAAAAATTTCCTGGACTGCCTCTTTTCAGCTGTTTTAAGTTCCCAGCAGATGTCTGGTAGGTTGCAGTCACCTACACAAACAAGGGCTGATGAAACATTCTCTATCTGCTTTATAGAATGAGTTGTCCCTCTCTTCTTCCTGGTTGGGTGGACAGTAACCAACTCCCAGTGGGATGTCAGCCTTGTTGGCCTTCCCCTTAATCCTTACCCACAATCATTCAACTTCATCATCACTAGCTTCAATTTCCATGGCATCAAAACCTACCTAATATAAAAGGGCCACTCCTCCACCTCTTCTCCCTTTCCTGTCCGCCCCTTCTCAGAGGAACTGTTTTGTGTTTGGTTGTTAAGCAAGCATTGCAGTCAAACCAATCATTTTCCTGAGTTCTAAACTCTGCCATGGAATTTGGGTTGTGCCTCCAGCTCTGCAGTTACCCATATGGCAAGAAGAGATGTGCTGTTCTAAGAAGACAACATTTTTGTCCACGTTCATAGAATCAGGACCCAAAAAAATCTGGAAGAAAGATCCAAGTCGTACTAATCAAACACCAAGTGGGGTTGTTGAATGTTCACTGCCAGAGCTCTGGAAAAATAAAAAAGGATTCAGGAAACACATTGGGAATGGTGCTGTTGCAATGTAGTTGGCGTTTCTTTGGATAGAAGCTTTTCCAGATAGTTTGATGCTATGGTTTTCTCAGCTAGGGATACACAAATCTTCTTTCTCAAATTCTTCTCAGCCCAGTTCCATTAAAATCACTTTGAATATGCCAGGGGATGATGTCAGTATTTTTAATTTGATGGAGTTAAAAACACAATCACCTCATGAAGATATACTAAAAAAAAATTAAAAGAAAAAAAAAATCTTACTACGTCTTTTCAGATATGAGTTTTTAGACATACCCGTGTTTCTGAGCGTAGGAATAACAATGCTTGGTCTGGTGACAATCCATTGGCTGTGTTTCAGACAGTGATCAGAAGTGAATTATTGATGAATGAGTGTAAGAAAAGGGAAAAGCACCGAGGAAATGGTTGTCCCAGTGTATTTTCCCAGCTTCAAGGAGTATTCAGTGTAAGGATCTTCCTGAATCAGAAGTTGTGTCTTCCTTTAATTTTGATGCTCCTTTTTACTGCCCTTCTTCAGCTTTGTTTTCTCTTGCAGTTGCCCAGCATTAATCTATGAATAAATGGGTTTTGATGTGAAATTTGCAACCCTATCCGTCCTACCCAAGGAACAGAATGGAGGAATGAGACTAGAACTGAGCAAACGAGTCCTGAATAACCACCCTCCATTTCAATCACAACATGATATAGAAAAAGACATAATCTGCTTTCACTGCTGTCTCCATAGGCTCCTGTGCTATGCTGGAAGTAAAACTTTTTTGCACACTTGCTCAAGGTAGGAAATTCCTCTGAATATCCATCAGAGGGATGTGAATCCCAGCCTAGGGACTGCAGTGTGGAAAATTGCTCATAGGCAGGACATGGAAATCTCTGTGTGGAAGAACAAGAAGAAATAGGTAGAAGCCTAG
This sequence comes from Vidua macroura, assembly GCF_024509145.1. Lineage (NCBI taxonomy): Eukaryota > Metazoa > Chordata > Aves > Passeriformes > Viduidae > Vidua > Vidua macroura. The sequence continues at coordinate 81,001,950 of NC_071611.1, forward strand.
ATTGCCTGTGTGTAATCTATGCAAACACCAGCATTAATTAATGCAATATCAGTGGTCATCTGTAGCCCCATTGTCCAGTGGTAAAGTTGGCATTTGGGGACTGTCACATCACTGCAACCGTGATGGGATCTGCAGACACCTCAGGAAGGAACAGAAGCTGTGTCTCCAGCCACCTCTCTGCAAAAGCACTTTGGGTAGCACTTGTAAAGAAGATTTTTTGGGGTTATCATGAAATGGTTGTGACAAAGCAAGCCCTGAAAAAACATTGCTTTGTATAGAGGTGGGCACTTTGGTAGCAGACTCTCAAACACCCATCTAATGAGCTCCTAAAAATCAGACTTGCTGTTATCTAAGAGCTGTCCCTGGCAGAGCAAAGTGGGCAAGAATATTTACGTGCCAGGAGGAATGAGAAGAAACAGGAGCCTGGGCTGGATGGTGGGGAGCAACAGGAGCAGAGGTCATCTGTAATCCCACTGTCAGGGTTTGTGTTCAGCACCATTGCCAGGCCCTGCTAAACACAGCCAGGGTAATCTCATTCCAGAAAATGAGGTGTTTGGAGGAAGAAAGGATTGCAGATGTCTAAAGCAGATTTGTTTTCTCTCTGCCTCCAATTTTGCATCTGTTTGTTTTGATGACGTTAGCTAGAGGCAGACCAACAGAGGAAATAAGAGTTATACATTCATGCTGCAAAATCAGGCATGTTTCATCATCAATAACAAGAAACCTTTTCATTCTAGTTGCAGAGGCATAATCATCACATTTTCAAGCAATTTTTAAACCATTTGGACATTTTGCTTAATTTGTGGACTGACAGAAACGTAAAATATTCAAATTAAATATGCTCAAGTAACATATTTACCCAGTCATTTCTTCTTATTATCTCTTGCTGTAGTAACTCTTTATCTTAAAATAGTTTGTCTTTTCACTATAAAGAACACGAATCAGCTACTTATTTCCCTACTTTAAGGTTCTTCTGAGGAGATATCAATGTATACCACAGTAAGCTAGCTGTCATTTACTTTGTTTTGCTCAAATATTATTGTTCAGCTGGAGGGATTTGCTGTTGCCAGAGATAAGGGTGGAAGCACAGAACCTCATCCTTTCTGGGGAGCTGTTTGATCCCCATACCCTTGGTCTACAAGGGAAATCTGGACCAAAAACCAATTGGTTTGTGGCGAAAAATGGTGCATAATGTTTCTAGATGTAATTAATGTTGTAAAAGAAGCCTCCAAGGCAGATTTATAACTCTGCTGCCTTCACATGGCAGGGATTCTAAGGAGAACTGAAAAATTCACTTTTCCTCTGTTACTGACCTTTCCCATCCGTCTCTGGATCTGTTTATGTACTTCTTGGTACACCTTGGCATTGTTATCTCCACAGATAGTGAGATTTTTATGGGCACAGGTTTGTGTTTGGTGAGAAAAAGAGAAGCATTAAATGGGGTTTATTTAGTGCATACCCATAATTGTCACTGTAGGATATAACTTGCCTTAGTATCTTGCTTTTTAATGACACTGAAATAACAGCTCCAGATGACAAAATCTGCCTGGAAAATCTGTATCATGTCAGGCAGCTTAATTGCTGTTTAATTTTTCTTTATTTCTTTGCATCAAGTGTGTTGTCATACCCCAATGCATCTGCCTTAACTAATAAAAATATCCTTTTTTTTAATTTAATGACTAATATTGACCAGTCTGAAATGTACACAATCTATTACTCTAGTGATGTTATTTCCCAAGTTGTCATGATTTCTGTTAAAAGAACCATGGATTTAATAGAAGCAGAAGCATAACAATAAAATATAATACATCTTGCACTTGTTCTGCAAAAGATGCCTCTCAATAAAAAAAAAAAAAAAACTGAAAAAGCTTTTTTTCCTATTTTTATTGTTAGAAGTCACTGGTATATCAGAGCTCTTAAACACATAAAGAAATAATTGATAACTTGAAGAAAAGTGGGGTTTGTGTCTGAAATTTAATATTGTGTGCAGGAAGTGGTCTGTAACCAATCTTTTAGTGATAAACCACATTTAATGGAACCAGAGATGGGTCATTCAGCTGAGAGTTCTTAGGAAAAACAAATTTCTTGTGAATTTAGAGAGTAATAGCCCCATTAGAGTTTTTAGAAGAAGGAAGAGTGACTTGCTAATCTAGTGGAGGTTTTGGAAGAAATTAATGAGCATATGGCCAAGGGAAGTCCATTTGCTGTGGTATTTGACTATTGAAAAATATGTTCAATATTTGATTTTAACTGATAAAAGAAAGTGAATTGAAAGGTTTTCTTGCAGAAAATTATGTCTAATTAAAATAAATACCTAAAGGGTGAGCAAAAGTGCAAATTTAATAGTGGAAGGACCTCACTGACAGTAGCCTAATGAAACTTTTGATGAAATCGTGGCTGTTCAATTAAAAAAAAAATAGGAGAATATTCTGATAATTTAAGAAATATAATTATAATATTTTTTAGGAATTATTATCTAGTATCATACTTTCCACACATCTCATGTTGTCATGTCTGAACTGAACACCAAAGTAGAAAGTATCTCTAATGTGGTAATTTTAAATTTTAGCAGTGGTATTTTTGTTTAGTTCAGATTGAAAAATGGACAAATGTGACAAAACCATGACTGGAACTGCAAAGAAAATAAGGAGCTTTCACAATAAAGTACCTGCTCCCTGAAGGTAGAGATTGTCTTTGGATTTCAGGAATAATCCTCCTAAAGCTAAGGAAGATAAACGCTGCTGAACTTGTATGGTCATAGCTGAAAAAATAGAGTTAAGTGCTGTGCTTGGTAATTAAACTTAGAAAGGAAATTGCCTTCAAGTTAGAAAGGAAAATTTGGCTTTGACCTGTAAGGATTTCACGCATATTTCAAATAAAATTTAATGCATCTCAGACACGTGATGCATTAACAGACATGGCAAATATTAACATGGCTCCAGCATGCCTCCTCTTTAGGGTCCCCTCAGAAAATCCCTCTTCTGTTTTCTCACAGCTCTATTTTTAAATAATTATTACTCTATGATTGCAGCTGTTAAAGATGGTTAATTTATTTCATTCATGTATCCTGTAGGTACGCGTGTGTTGGTGAGTTACACATGCACACAGACACATCTGTGCGAACTTTCTTTTCCACTATGAAGCAGAACAGATTTTTTTTTTTTTAATAATTAGCCATAAGAAACTTTTGAAAACCTGCACTTTTCTTAGGAGAGAGGAGTCATTTACCTCTGTCTTCCAAGCAGATGCGGCAGTTTGCACACCAAAAGATTCCATTCTGCTTTGATGAAAATACTTCAGAAACAGCTAAGATTTGAATAGGTCTTTCAACCCTCAATCAATGCTTGATGAAAACACAATGAGGAATGACACCCTCCCAACATTCTTGGGTTTTCTGAATGTGTTCTGCATTGTCCCTGACCATGCTGGTGACAAAGACTCTTTTCTTCTGGTGCCACCTCACGCCTGTTACAGCAACAGGAGAGAGCCGCGTTTGGTCGCGTTTTGTGCCGTTATTATTCAAGTGCTGAAGGCAAAGCTTTTATTTTTGGCTGATAAAGAGAAGTAGCATGAGGAGTTTAGGTTCTTGCTGAGCTTTGTGGGCTGGTAAAAACCTGTGTGAAATCATGACGTGGTGCAAGGAGGTCACTAATTTGAGTGGGGCCAGGATTTCATTTGAGCATCTCCTGGCAGTTTTTAAGGCTTTTAAGGAGGAACACTTCCTGAAGTCCACCTGCATGGGAGCTTTGCTTTATCTTTACAGAGCACAAGCATGTGCTTGTCCATCACCATAATCAACTTAAAACTTCAGTTCTGTTTATCTTTGTCTCCATCATCACCCCACACCTGGGGACTGCACAACCCTGCGCCGTCTCCTGGCTGAGAGGAGCAAATTGCACTGGTCACTTTTTCTTCTCTGCATCTTTTTAAATTAATGAAGAATTAAATTATTTGTGACTTTCTGCCTGTGTGGTGTACGGATTTGGTAACAGTATGATTTCAGAATTCGTTTTTGGGTACTGCTTGAGGTGAAACTCTGCCAGGTTTCTGAGAAAACCTGAAATGTAAGTAAACATCTGCCCTGTGGTGCTCAAAATTGCCAAAGTGCAGCTGACCTGCAAAGCAGAAGATCTTTTGGGCCACAGAGTAACACTGGCTGCCAGAATAATTCCTGTGATAACCTTCTCTTCAGATTCTGCATCAGAACTGAGGAGAGGAAAATCTCAGATACTCAGTTGGGTGATGAATAGTAGATAAACTGCCAATTGTTTGTATATAATGAGTTTTCATAATTTTCTCAATTTACATTTGTGGATTGCTCACAATAGCTGAATGCTTTTGTTCCTGTGCCCAAATGGAGTGGCTTCAAAAAAATAATGCATGCAGAAATATCTTGATTTTTAAAAAAGATTAGGTCTACAAGTATTTCTGGTGAATAAATTAATGATGAATACCATACATAAAATTATGAACACTGGAGCATTTCAGTTAAATACATGCTTTGAGACTTTCTGATTAAATGGATAAACCTTTAAATATTGTTAATGTAACTAAATGATAACTTATATCTATTTTCATATTTCTAGAGATAATTGCAATAATTTGTAGCACTTTGGTTAAATGCTGAACTTTGAGGGAAGAACAGCAATATGGAACTTTGCAGTAATTACAGGATTTTAAATTTACTTTTAACAATCATTTCAATATTTGAATCTGAGGATTTTTTTCTTCATTGTGTCCATAAAACCCAAACTCTCAAGTCTTCAGCTAGAACAAGCTAAAAGAAATTGAAAATTTAATCAATTTCATTACTTGTATAATGAGAATAGTTATTTGCAAGGAATACTTTTGTATTTTTTTTTTAATTTCTACGAACAGGTGATATAGTCAAGTATTTTGAATTTCTTCTAAGCTGCATTTGGCATGATATTCTAGATCTGTTTGTATGCTATTGCAATTACAGTGACTTGGGGCTCGGAACAGTTGATCATTTCAGTCAATTTTTTTTTTTTTTTTTTTTTTTTGCATTTGCAGGATGCTCTGGCCCTCTAGGGATAGAAGGAGGGATCGTGTCAAACCAACAAATCACTGCATCCTCCACTCACCGAGCCCTTTTTGGACTCCAGAAGTGGTACCCCTACTATGCGCGGCTTAATAAGAAGGGTCTTGTGAATGCCTGGACTGCTGCAGAAAATGACAGATGGCCATGGATTCAGGTAACAGATGGAGTTGAGGAGGGAAAAAAATATCCTTGATTCAATTGCCAGTGTCACTTAAGAAACTGATGAAGACAAGTGGTTAATGAACAGCTAGGTTCTAATTCACTGTCAGAGACAGAGGCGAGGCTAAAAGGGACTATTTAGTTGCAAAACAGTGATAATCTTGACTTTACAAATGCACAAGCCCTTTTTTTTTTTTTTTTTTTTAATTTAAAAAACCATGTGCATATGTTCCATTGTGGCTTCTAAACCGTGGAAGCAGATTTATGTAGGCTCCTTCCATAAAACTGCTTTCCACAGATGTTGTGTTTGGTGGTCAGCTCCTGAGAAGCATATCACAGCTTTATCTCTTGGTGGAGATACCCTGACACGTGCTAAAGGTGCTTGAAGCGTGGTTTTGGCAGTGCCAGAGCATGCTGGAAGAGCTGGTCCTCTTTGCTGAGCTGCTCTGGGCACACAGGTTAAGTACTACTGGAAGTAACAAGAACTGTTTTAATTAAGGTTGAAACAGCTGTTAGTTCAGACACATCCATGAGGCTGAAAATACAGGTTTTCACATCCCACTCAAGCATGTTATTGCTAGAGTGATTCAAATGGCACTGCCCTCACTGTGTACTGTATTTTCCCGTGCCCAAAAAATTACTTCAGTAAAAGCAGTGATTATGAAGTCCTGTAGCAGTGTTTTAATGAAGATAATTATCTAGTGGCTGTTGTAGCTCTTTGCTTGGATTGTGTTTTCATGATATGTGAATTGGGCAGAGCTTTGGCAATTTCAGCTGTTGGTTAATAAACATTAGTGAGTTAGACACTTATGTGAAAACTTTCAAGGTCAATGTGTGAGGAGGATGCTTCCCTTCAAGTGAACCCACTGCAGGATTTAGCAAAACATGGTATTTGAGCATTTCATCTGCCAGCATTAAGTTGAACTGTCCATAATGCCCTCAGCTCTGCCAGACACATTCTTCTTGAGGCTTCCTTGGTGTACATGACATTAATATTTGTTCATAGTCAATGTTTTTCCCCTGACTACCATTTTTTATTTTTCTGAGAGGCTCCTACATATCTAGGGGTAGAAACATACAGAATTACCTGCTCATTTTTCTTGTATGGAGAGCAGACACAAAGCACTGCTTGATGAAGTCTTCTGAAACTGGTGCATTGGGAGTGCTGGATTTTGTCACCTCTGAAAACAAAAACTAGTGTTACTGCTTGTTATTTATTGCAGAGTGAAAACACAAAGGCCCTTCAACATGTCGTAAGTCAGTTTTCCTCCATAAAGATCAGAGGGGTTAGGAAGTCTGTAAAATTTATACATTGAAAAGAACTGGAAAGGATCACGCAGGGAGACCTGAGCAGATTCATTTCCATGGGAGTAAAAAGCTAATGTAACTTTAATGCATAATGAAAAAGTCTGCTTTTGGGCTGTGTTAGAGTGTAGGCTTTATTAAATGAGCTGGAGAAAGATTTCAAAATCATTTAGCACTGGCCCCCTAGACACATCTTTTTGAGGAGAAGAACTGGATAGGGATATTTAACGATCTGATCCTTCCACATTTGTGCTTGGCACCATGGGGGCAGTTGCCAGACGCCCTTGGACTTTGCTCCCTGGGAAGTCTTCCCTCTGCTCTTGCTTCAAGGAACATCCTTGGGCCAGTGGAGAAAATGTGTCTAAAATCTCAGCCCATGGCATCAGGTCTGAATAATTTGTTCTCTTTTTTTTTGGAGGTTTGGAGGTTACTCCAGTCCCTTACAGGTAATTTTGACAACCATGGGGTGTAAGGACTTTTGAGAAGCTTATATCATACAATTAAAGTGTTTTAAGCATTTCCTTATTTTCCTTCTCATTTTTTCTTGCAAAACAAACTTTAGTCTATCGTTTTCAAAAAACTTGCCAAATGCTATTTTTTTAATCCTCTTTTCTTCAGTTCAGGGCAAAATTAAAAATAATCTTTGTCATTTCAGAGCAGAATTCATCAGAGGATTTTTTTCCTGCCTTTTCTCTTTCTTTAAAACACCTGGAACCAGAAAATCTGAAACTTTTTTTTCAGGAGATGATGGTTGCAGGGAAAAAGTGCTTTTCAGTGTTCTACAGAGACTCTTTTTAGCTCTGGCAAGGTGGAGAGTCACAGACTCCACAGACTCACACTTTATGCATAGTAGATCTTTACATCAGAGCACTGTCTTGTTCTTCAAGCTTTAAGAAACAAACACCGTCTGACCCTCGTACGGGTGAGCAGTTTGGTGAGAGGAGAAGCAGAAATCCCCCCCTTATTTCTGCACAGGTTCTGTAATGCCCAGGGAGGTGCTCCATAAATGTTTGTGGAGGGGTACAAAAAGCCAGATTTGGGCTAAATTTCTGGCTCATGGGAGAAAAGGTGTCAAACCCTCTACTTGGGTTTTTACTCTGTTGTGTCACCAGCTTCTTCCCGGACCCTACTGGGAGCAGCACAAGGAATCTTCTCCTAGCTGCTCTGAGTGAGGAAGCACCTGGTCCAGAAGAAGGCACTGAAAAATGGTGTGTGTGTTTGGCAGAGATTAAGTGGAAAGTTACAAAGCCAGAAAATCCATTTTTAGGACATACAAATTAACATTTAGTGCGGTGAACCCGAAGCAATCACCTGTTCCCCTCTTGTAGCTTCTAATGCTAGATAAATTCTAAAGGAAGCCATGTATAATGGGCAAAGTCCCTCAAAGTATGATTATGTACAGGCCTGTAGCTATTTTTGCCTTGTTCCATCATTATCAATTTTCTTTGTCATTTAATTTCTTTATTTATATGCAGCCTGGCAAATAAAAGGTTTGAGTGTTCTGCTTATAACTCACTTGTAATGAGTGCAGAAGTTTTGTTTTTTTCTCTAATCTTTCAGGTGTCTGATACACATGAACTAATTAGTATGCAATTTCATTTTCCTGCATTCTCCCAATGAACTGAAAATTGAAATTGCCATTTTAAATTTACACTCTCAGCATGTAATTAGTAATGGCACTACAATGCTTGTAATTGGCTTGTGATTTAAAGGGTCACTGACCATGTTTTTGGAAGCAAATTAAAGCCTGAGTAAGTCATATCTGCCTTTTAAAGTTCTCCTGACCCCTGTTTCTCCTCACAGGTTGGCTGTGATAAAATAGCACCTGTGTACTGCTTAGCACTTTATTAGTGATATTAACTTTTATGGTTTGGAAATACAATGACAAAAAAAAAATCACATGCATCTATTTTTCATTAATTGGTCCTGAAGTATAACCACAATGTTCACATTGACTGTTCCAGTAATGAGTCTTTTTTGTCAACTCTTTTTTCTTTTTTTTTTTTTTTTTAAAGCAGTTTCTCTTTTCCCTTCTATTCTTTTGCATTTATGGTTTTGAAAAATGTTGGTTTGTTTTTTTCTGATTTCACTTCATCTTTGCTCATTCCTTGCATCTGTATTTTTCTATTCCTGTATTAGTTATTCTTTTTAAGGCAATATGAATCAGAATAGATATGGCCATGGGCAGGATTACGGTTTCTGTTGTCCCTCTACCATATCCAAAATCATGGATATGATGCTGCCCATGGATTACTATCTAATAAAAAACACAAATTGCCAGCAGGATTTTGTGAACGTTACTCCTCTCCAGCGAATTCCAGCCTAGGAATCCATGCCTGTGCCCTTACACTTCTTCTCCTCTCCCACTTTCAACACTCCCAGCTTGATCTCCCAGTTTTAACCATCCTCATATTTCTTAATTCATTTTTCCCCTATTCACAACTTTTAAGTGTTTTGTGGTTTTTTTGGACGCGGAAATTGTTTTTTACAAAGTGTAAAACCCACAGCCACCCAAAGCAGATTCCAGCATCGCTTATACCTGGAGAATTTTGAGAAAATGCATGAATTACTGAGCATCATGACACTACGTGGGAGATGTGTTTGAACACCTGACCTGTTGCTGGAGACTGTTATGTATAAATGCAAAGTGCTAAATAGAATAAAAAAAAACCCCGTATTTTGTTATTTCTCACTAAAATGGCATAAACTGTTTCTCCAGAGACATTGGTATGGTTACAAAACATTTTTTTAAATAAAATATTCAAATAGTTATTTTGTTGTTATGAGTAGCTGGAGGTTTGAAGGATTAATTTACAAAACAGGTAGACTGCTCAGTTTGGTTGCAGAACCAAAAGTGGGAAGTAAAGTTGGTTCAGGCTGATTATTCAGCTTTTTTCCTCTAGTTTTTATTGCATACAAGATGATCCCAAATATTTATTCTGAAGTTTCTTCTTCAAAGAATTCATCCCTTTCCATCTGTATTTCATGTTTTTCTGTTTGGAATCAATTTTTGAAAGTCAAGTTGTAATTTCAAAGTGGAAAAGCTACAAGTCTTACTTAGAATATATGGAAAGAAAAATATAATTCTATAATTTTGCTAATTTATTCCCCAAACAGTTTTTCTGAAATTATGTGCTAAAATTCAGATCAAATACAATAATGAGAAATACAACAGTTTGATGGAAAATGTGCTCAACCTCTGATTGGCAATTTAAATATATTAGCACTCCAGTCCAAAGTAAAATACAATTGGTTTATTTAACATTTCAGTGTGTCAGTTGTAAATAACACCTTTTGCTTTTTTAAATTTAGCTTCTTTAATAACTATGCCCAGCTTTAAGAAAATTTCTTCACTATATTTCTTGAAACTATGAGTAAACACTTTTGCTGTAGATATTTTTCATAAAAAAGATTACCTGTGATGGAAAGGGACCTAGCCAAACCAAGTCAGGGCAAAAAATTTCCCTGATCTCTGTCTTACTTAGAATTAATTTATTTAGTATTTTTTTTTTATTGAAAAGCACAGAGAATGCTTTAAAAAAAAAAAAGTCTAACTGTATTGCCATATGATTGCTGTTAGGTAGAGTTTATGTTTTGATTGAGGCTTAATATGTTTTTTACACAAGTGTCTCCACACCACTTTTGGTTTCAATTCCACCTCTGGTGCTCAGCCTCGCCTTTTTGGGACTTTCAGTCCCATAGCATAATTAAATCTGTGACAGTGAATCTAACAAACCTAATCATAACTACTATGACACAAGCAAAAATTATTTGTAAAAAAACCCTAAAGTTCCATCATTCTTATCCCCAAGCAGAAAACCACAAAGCATCGTGTGGGTTTTTTCCCTCAAAACAAAAACAAAACAACAACCAAAAAAAAAAAAAAAAACAACACAACAACAACAAAAAAAAAGGCACAGGAAAAAAAAGTTATCAGCTTCCTCATCAAAAGCCTCCAAAGAGCAAGTACACACCAGGTGATAGCTATTTGCTAATGAAATGATAAAACCCAAAATACACAGAGGCCTTGCAGAACATTCACTCAAACATCTGTTGGTGAGAGCTCCAAGCAAACTGCCATCTGTGAAGCCATTCATTTTGTCAAAGTTCATTTCCTCATTCATGAGCACTGGTGAACAGGCTTCCAAAAATACCTGTCACTGCAGTTTAAATGTTTTATATCACTTAATGTAGCTCTCATCTCACTGTCAGGTGAACTTTATGAAGTGCAGCCTCAGAGTCAACCCGCAAGGTGATGTGCACCGCATAGGAAGATTTAGCCTGCTAAGTTAAATGCTAAAAAGTTGTTAAAGTTCTTCTTTTTATTGTCAATATTTAAAAATTTGGCTCAATACCATAGAAGGATTTCCTTGGAGGATATTGATGAGAGGCAGTAAGTATCTGAAAGCCCTTGCTGTGGAGAACAGAAACTACCAAGGAAAGCGCAGTTGAATTAAAACAATGCCACTCAGGACCTTTGATCTGCAGGAATTAGAAGAGGCTGTCTGCTAGCCAAAGTCTGCCATAAATTCACTGACTTCAGTGAACTCAATACCAGTGTCTGCTCTCTGAAGACCTCCCTCAGCATCTAAACATTTAGCTGACAGGCCAAAAATGTAATTTATGTACTCAGAGCAGAAAACAAAAGGGCTGAGAGCCTATTTCTTAGTGTAATCATCCGCAGACTCCCTGGTGCCCTGTATCTTGGTATCCATTTCATATCACAGCTCCTGCTTTCATCCCAGGCACAGACACATTCAAACAACTTTGGGCTGAGGTTCTGGGTGCACAAAACAGTTCAGAGTCAGCATCCCCATGGCAACTGAGGCAGGATGCTGTTATGAACACCATCCATAACATGCTCTGTCAGCCCCCGTGCCAGCTTTCTTTAATTACTCCACCTAATGTGGCTGAAGGACTGAAGGGACAGGACCTTTAAACACTTTATTCCCTGCATCCGCAACAGCATGCATTCCAACTAATTTTTTCTTTCCCATTTGCCACTCTGACATTAAAAGCAATCAATTCTTAGAAAGTGGCAACACCAAAAGGAACAACCACGTGTCCACTTGTTTTTTTCTTTGTTTGTTTTTGCATCAGGAAGAAGCAAGTAAAAGGTGCTCCAGCACCTTTGGGGTGGTCCATAACAGAATGATGTGTGGGTATCCTAGTCACCTTGTGGGGAGGACAGAATCCAAATCTGTGAGATGATGTCATGCTGATGTGTGATAGTAAAATGAGTCATTTTTACCTTCTAAACACTTGCTTAAAAACTGGCAAAGCAAATGATCCTCACTCGTAGTTTCTGTCCTGCTAAACTTGACTTCTAGAAAAGTTTATTGTTTCAAGTTATTTCAATAAAGCTAAGATTCAGGGAACAAAGTTTAAGATAAAGTAAGACTACATGTCAGGATATTAAGATTTTTTTTTTTGTATGGTATGCCAGGATGGGCCAGCTTGTAAGGCACCATACTGGGTCACCTGGTGCCACCTCCCTGCTCCAGCAGGGCCACCCCAGAGCACATGGGACTGTGTCCCTGTGGCTCTGGAACATCCCCAGGAGGAGACCCCAGAGCCTCTCTGGGCTCTGCTCAGGGCTGGCTCTGCCCAGGGCAGCAGTTCTGCCTCCTGGGCAGGAATTGCTGGGCTCAGGCCCTGCCCGGGGCTCTGGGGCCATCGCTGGGCCTGGAGCAGAGCCTGGGGCTGCTCTGAGCTCTGCACACAGGGACACACTGGGACAGACAGACAGGGACAGACTGGGACAGACGGGGACAGACTGGGACAGACAGACAGGGACAGACAGACAGGGACAGACTGGGACAGACTGGGACAGACTGGAACAGACAGACAGGGACAGACAGACAGACAGGGACAGACTGGGACAGACTGGAACACACAGGGACAGACTGGAACAGATAGACTGGGACACATAAGGACAGACAGGGGGACACAAGGATAGCCAGGGACAGACAGACAGGGACAGACAGAGACAGACAGGGACACACAGGGACAGACAGACAGGGATAGACACTCAGGGACAGGCAGGGATATGCAGGGACACCCAGGGACACAGGGGGACACATGGGGACACCCAGGGACAGACTGGGACAGACTGGGACACTCACGGACACCAGGGATGCCCAGGGCTGGGGTCCCTCTCAGCTGGGGCTCCTCTCCAGGCTGAGCAGCCCCAGCTCCCTCAGCCCTTCCTGGGCACAGAGATGCTCCAGGCCCTGAATCACCTTTGTCCCCCTCCCTCCACTGGACCTGCTCCAGGAGCTCCCTGTCCTCCTGTCCTGAGGAGGTGGACACTGCACTGCAGATCTGCCCTCACAGGGCAGGGCAGAGGGGCAGGATCCCCTTCCTGATGTGCTGGCAATGCTCTTCCCAATGTCCCCCCAAATCCAATGGACCTTCCCTTCCCCCAGGACACTCTGCTGGCTGGGGACAGCTCATTGCCCACCAGAACCCCCAGGTCCTTCCTCACAGAGCCACCCCAGCAGATCCCCAGGCTGTGCTGCTGCCTGGAGCTGTTGCTGCCCAGGTGCAGGACCTGCTTTTCCCTTATTAAACTGCAGGCATTTCTTCCCTGCCTAACTGTGCAACCTGTCGAGGTCCCCTTGAAGGGCCCCTCAGAGGTTTTGGCCTCTCATCCCAGCCATGTGTGGTCAGTGAACTGCTGAGAACCCCTCACTGACCAGTGAATTGCACTGACCTCTCATCCTATCACTGAGGAACAAATGAAACAATTCTCTACCCCAGTATTGAACCTTGGGTAGCACCACCAGTGGCACATCTCCAGCTAGACCCCCTGACATTGATTACAGCCCTCTGGACCTGCTGCTCGCCCATTTCTCAGTCCAAGATTCTCTCACTTCAGTTTCCATGGCCCCACAGCATTCCAGGCTGTTGGAAGCACAGAAAGTCACCAGCACCATGAGAACTGCCACAGAAAACCAGGGCTAAAATCAACTCAGCCTCCTTGACCTCGCCTGGAAAAGGTGGCATGTGTTTTTCATCTCAAAGACCTTCCAATTTAAGCCACACACTAATTCTGTGAACTCAAAAATATGAGCATATTTCACTCTTACACTCTTAGAACCTTCTTCCTTGAGTGGTTAAGATAAAAAGACATGGTTCAAGCCTTGACTGTCTCAGTGAGATTTTTCAAAGATTGTTTATCACAAAATCAAGCAATGTTTAATTTTTTTTTTTTTTTAGCCTAATCTTTTGCCTTCAGATTTTTGTAGAAGGAAAAATATTTTGAGAAAAAACATACATATAAATAGTATATTTATATACTATTAATATAGTATAAATAATATAGGAAAAGGGTAACTTTTAGCCAAAGGGTAACGTTTAACATTTCTTTAGGAACTTTTTCTTTTTCCTTTTGAGTCCTAATTTCAAAAGATAATAAAAAATATTTAATGAGTGTGGTTGTCAGGATTCAACAAATAGCCAATTTCTTAGGGTTCAGAAGATATTAATAATTTGAGCCAGCTTTCTGTGTTCTGTAACAGCATCCGTGGGCTGAGAAATCATTTGAGTGCTGCAGTCTTTTCATCAATCACATCAATCTGCCCCCTGTGTGCTTCACTAGCCTTTCACTCCCCTTGTGTCTATCCCAAATCTTGGCCTCTCTCCCCACGCAAGCAGTGTCTCAGCAACTAAGAGGTTGTCCCCGAAGATTGATTAAGATTACCTTGACCATGAAGAAAGGGGACAAAGATACATATTTTAATACAGGCTGTGCACCATTTGATAGCACTGTTATCACTAATAAGTTTATTCTGGGAATGTGCAATGGGATCTCACAGGGTTAGAAAAACCTTATCTCCCGAGAATTCTCAGATTTCAGGTGGTTAACACTCCTTTAATCAGTACATTGGATGTCTTTTCAAACCTTGAAACTCTATAATTCCATGACTTCTTGGTCTGGGAACATGCATAGGACCTAGACAAAACCCACTGAAGCCAGAGTGGGAATTTTTCCCAGTTGTCCAAGAGAAGATCATAATTTTCTTCAGCGTTTTTACCAGAGTGCATCTGCCAAAGCACCATAAAAACAGCAAGTGTGTGAGAGAAAATACCTCTCAATGTCTGAAGTTATTTCACAACCGAGAAATTTCCCTGAGTGTATTTTCATGGTGATTTTAATATTGCACCTCTTTGAATTCCCTTCTTTTCCCTAAGGAAGACAGTTTTCATGTAGGATGAAAAGAAAAGTATGTACTTTTGACCTGAGTGTGACATCACATCTTCTAGATCTACGAGCTGTTGATCAAATCTATTTTACAAGGGAAAATACATGCAGATATTTTCAATGGCATTTTTATTTACATACACTTAGGCTGATTCTTCAGGATGTCTTCTAGACATTGTGGGGAAGTTCTTTCTGAGAGCCATTAACGTTCCAAAGGCAGGAAGAGTTTTCATAAGTTCAAAGCATATGAAGAAAATAATAATAACAATAAATGACCTTGGCTTTTTCTTAGGTAACATTCATTTTCAGATAGCTAATACTCATTTGATCAATACTTTGCAAATAAGACGATATTTTGCAGGGCTACAAACCTCTGAACAATGTGAGACTGATTATTGGCCTCTTCTTGAGATGGCAGTCTAAACATGGCAGTGTATGAATAATTCATATAAACCTGTTAATGGCATTCATAACAACTACCTTTGGGACTAAAATAATGACTTAATAATAAGAAGGAACAGACTAAGCAAGTTTTCTAGTCTGTCTAATTATGTAAACTCTCTGAGGCATAAATTGAAAGTTCTCAACAAAAGCCAAATGAAGCAGGTGATTTTTGATAATTCTCTTAACATATGTTTCTCCACATTAGCATTACATGGGCCAAACAATCCTTGTAATTTATGTTTTCCATACAAGTAGGGTCTAACATATATGTCTAACATATATTCTGATCTTTTCACAGAGGGGCAAATTAAATTAGTGGTCCAGTTTGCATCTCTGATTCTGCATGTCTAATTTAAAGCAGGTACATGAATAAGTCCCATTGAGGATGGCAAAGGTGATGAGTTGTTTTTAGAAGGTTGGCTGAGGCTGAGATGCTGGTGGGTGCAGGGAAGTCCTGAGAGGTGTTTGTTCTCACCCTGAGGTGTGATAAGCTGGAAACAGCAGGAGGGTTTTCAGAGGATGCAATAGCAAAGTTATGAGGGCGCTTTGCTGGACCTGCATCCACATAAGTGAAACAAAGTGGGCTGGGATCAGAAGCAACCTGAGTGTTTAACTGGTCTGTCCTCAAGGTGCAATCCCACAACCACGCTGGGAGTTATTATTTTCAAAGCAACCTGTAACAAACCTTTGTTATCCTAGCCTATTGCAAGACAACAATTTACACCACCATGTGAATATTTTACAATAAAACATGTTTTCCTCCGTGTGGCAGACCCCTTTCCAGCATGTCAGCACTGGTGCTGCTGTGGATAAATCACTGCGTATCCTCGCCGTGTGCTGCTTAAAACACACATCACTGCCACTGTGCTGACTGCATTAATGCCCTGAACTAAATCCAGGGGAGCTCTGCTGACAGCGCTGATTAGGAGAGTATCAAAAAGCCACAGACAGGCAAGACAGATGAGCACCTTGTGTGCAGGTGCCAGCGAGGCTTTGCAAGGGGAAGCTAATAGTGGCTGACCTGCTGTGCCCTTCCTGCTCCTCATCACCAGCCCAGCTCTGCAGCTGGTGTGGCACCAGGGTGAAACAGCAGTTTGTCCTGCTCAGATTGGAGGAAACAATCTTGGAGACTGAAAAGGAAGCACAGGAAGGAGCTTTCAGACTTGCTGACTTTCCCGGTATTGAGGGGATTGTGTCAGGTTGTTCATTTCCTGGGTTTATTAAAAAGCATTTCTATTGGCAAGTATCCCTATTTTTCATCAGAAAATGTTTGTCTGGGTGCTTTCTATCTAGTTTTGTCAGAAGTATGACTTTGGGAAACCAAAAAAGAGAGGAGAGACAAAAAAAATTAAATTTCAATCCTTCAAAACCTGATGAGATCAGCAGGGAAGGGTTGCTGTAATAAATCTTTTAATGCCAGTATAACCTTGATCTCTTATTCAACCCCATTTTTATGTGAGTAATGGTGAGTAGCAGTAAAGATATATTTACTTTGTGCTAGAAAAGATGAAGAATTATTTATGACAACACTATTCCATCGCATGACTGAAACAGGTAAACACCTTTGTTCTCCATAAAATGCATTCCTGTTTTTGAATCTAAAAACTACATTTAAGATCTCAAAGACACAAGGTTTCATATAGGCTTTAATTTGAGCATTTCTGGAAAGCTTGCTCTGGAGGAGCACTAAGACAAGGCTGTTCTGCAGGAAATGTTAGTGGTGTTATTGCTAACAGTGAGATAACAAATGAGGGGAATATGGTTATGGATTCTGTCCAGGAGCGTCATGTAGGGGTCTTCCTAAAGTCCCTCCATCTTCTCATCCCTCTCCTCCTCTCCTGCCTGGAATAATGTAGATAAGATGGATGCAGTTGGGTGGGTTTTTTTTATCTTTTTGCCCATTTTATAGCTTCTGCAAAGTGAATATGCTAGCATTTGATCATAAATTGTAAGAGGAAGATGAACACCTTGCACTGGAGCTGTCCCAGTCCCTGCTGCTCGGTTGCATTCACACATTACGATTCTGAATTTAATCTTCTTTTTTCTTATGGTTCTAAGGTTTGTAAACCATGCTGAGAAGCTACTGATGGTCTTTGTTTTGTGGAGCCCTTTGGACTTGTTTATGAAAAACAAGCTCCTACATTAACTCACAGCTACCAGTGGAGCCGCACTCACACCATGCAGATTTGCAAGACTCATTCTGAATTGCCTCTGAAAATGGTGCCCTGTACAATCAACAGGAACTCTTAAAATTTCCTTGTTCATATTACCACTTTCTCTTAGAGAAAAATTCTTCCCTGCTTATTTCCTTTGCAATATGGATTTCTTTTCCAGGTTCCTGTCAAATCTAGATTGGATATGTCTTCATGGGTATAGACAACAATATAGCATCCCCAAACAGATTGGAGTGAATCACTGGAGTCCAAAGCATTAGTGAAAATTGTTTAATAGATAATCACTCCTACAGGACCAGTGCTCAGAGCAGTGAGCACAGAGCACCCTGGTCCCTTTTTCCCCTCCTGTGGAGAAAGGCCACGGCTCTGTAACCTGCTGTGACCATCAGAGTGCTCTGTGTAATCATGGAGTTGGGAGAACTATGGTGGTTGAAACAAATAAGCTTAGAAGGAATTTCTGGGACTTCTTAAATTAAAGGAGTTGATTTTATTCCCTAGCTCTCAGTCATACACTGCTCTAGAGGGTATCTGCCTCAAGTGATTTTATTTTATTTGTTTTGGCTATATGGATGAATTCAACTTTCAGTTTTGTACCCAGCAGAGGACCTGAGGTGGTGTTTCTTGCCACAGTCCCTGAACTCACATAAACTGAGTTGACTCCATGCCTGTGCTCTCTTTGTGCTTTCCTCAACACCAGCACAGTGACTTTGCACCGTCCACCCTGTGTGTGGCATAATCCAGTTCTTGTAGAGACAGATTTAAATACATTGGTATCTGACTACTGGCTTCATTTTACACACAGCTTTACCTGAGCAACTCCATGTTCATCACACATTCCAGTTCCAGAAATCCTCCTCATTGGCATGCAAGGGCCATCAGAGCAGATTCCACAGCCTGCAGGTGTCAAGAAGAACCTTGTCTGAGTTTCATAAAGTTCTTTGTGCCATAAGATTTTAGGGCACTGGGTGTTCTCGGACTGCAGCCAAATCCCTGGCATATCCTGGGTTTGTCAAATCCCATGGAAGTCATTGGATGCAGGAGACCCCTCTGAGCTGGTGCTGAACACAGGACCTTGAGCAGAGGTCGTGTCAAGTCTGAATCCATTGCTCCTACAATAAATTTAAATGGTAAATGTTAAAATGGTAAAACTGATCCTTCCTTCCTTCCTTCCTTCCTTCCTTCCTTCCTTCCTTCCTTCCTTCCTTCCTTCCTTCCTTCCTTCCTTCCTTCCTTCCTTCCTTCCTTCCTTCCTTCCTTCCTTCCTTCCTTCCTTCCTTCCTTCCTTCCTTCCTTCCTTCCTTCCTTCCTTCCTTCCTTCCTTCCTTCCTTCCTTCCTTCCTTCCTTCCTTCCTTCCTTCCTTCCTTCCTTCCTTCCTTCCTTCCTTCCTTCCTTCCTTCCTTCCTTCCTTCCTTCCTTCCTTCCTTCCTTCCTTCCTTCCTTCCTTCCTTCCTTCCTTCCTTCCTTCCTTCCTTCCTTCCTTCCTTCCTTCCTTCCTTCCTTCCTTCCTTCCTTCCTTCCTTCCTTCCTTCCTTCCTTCCTTCCTTCCTTCCTTCCTTCCTTCCTTCCTTCCTTCCTTCCTTCCTTCCTTCCTTCCTTCCTTCCTTCCTTCCTTCCTTCCTTCCTTCCTTCCTTCCTTCCTTCCTTCCTTCCTTCCTTCCTTCCTTCCTTCCTTCCTTCCTTCCTTCCTTCCTTCCTTCCTTCCTTCCTTCCTTCCTTTTCTTTCTCTCTCTCTCTTTCTCTCTGTGAGTAGATTCCTCAAATGTCTATGCCTGCCTCTTCTTCTTACAAGGCCTTTACCATGCCTTATTACTTAAATTACTGAGGTAAATCTCCTAAAACACTATTGATCTTCTTTCATCCTTGCTTTTTTCCAGTTCATCTAGGTAATGATAAGCGATCCTTAAGAAGTGAATCCATGACCTTTTTTAAAAAGATATGTTATTCTTTTTTTCTATCCTGGTGACTTTCACCTCTTTGTTTTAAAACATCATCACACATGTAATTAAAATGTATAATTTTCTGTCCTGGTTCTTAATCCAGAAAGCAGAGCTTCCTGAGCTGTTTTTCCCCTCACAATTGCCACAGAAAAACACATTTGAAAAAGTTTTTAGCACTAAATGATGTCGTTCACATTTCTTCACAGCTTCCTACTGAAGTATATTAAATAGGAAAGATTTTGGACCCTGCTTTGTTACAGCCATTGCTAAAGTTGCAGTATTTTCAATTTTTGCTGAGGTCAAATCTGAAAAATTTAAAATACATTAAAGAACCCAAAGATACAAAGGGAAAATTAATTCCTGATGTACCCCTATTCATTGAAAAGCATGGCATTAGCCCAGGAGGGATTTCTATATAAGCAAGCCATGGGCATTGGAAAGCATTTTTTTATCCCCACTTCATTGGGATTTTTCTGCAAAGGTTGACAGGATATGTAGAGCTTGGAAAACAAGGCAGCCTGGTTTTATTTCTTATGTTGCATCAAGTTCAATATTGCTTAAAAATAAAGCTCAGCCTGTGACTCAAAGGATGGACACTGATCAAGAAATCCTCTAAAAGGAAAGATTCTGCAAGTGGGAATAGGACATCCAGTGGTTAATGCCATGGTTTCATTAGAAATTATTCTTTGACAGTAAACAGGGAAATAAAATCCCCATAAATTCTTATCCAAAACCCCGATGTTTATTACCTGGAAATAACAAAATTGGCAATTAAGCTGAAAAAATGTTAGTTCTCTGCTTCAGTGGATCAAACAAAATTTGTTTGGTGTTGCATATTATACCTCCCTTTTCCCATGCAGTGAAATGTGAAGATGCTACCAGTCAGCAAATTATCAATGTCTGGTTTCTGTTTCCCTGTGCTTTCTAATTTAGTTTTGCAGATGCTATTCAATTCATTATTAGCAATTTTGTAAATACATGGAAAATTGGTTTACTTGCCTGTTAATTAATATTCTGAAATTCCACATAGAGAATGAACTACTCATAAGAGACTTACATAAATCTTTAACTGGATACTATTCCATGTTAGCTACATTTTTAATGTAGTTATGGGACTAATAGTAGTCTCTGGAGCTATCCTTTTACAAATATAACATACTTATTTTATTTTGTTTTCCCCTCTGGGAGACCAGAAATTGGGGAAAAGAAGTTTTCCAGGGCTGAAAAAAGTAATGAATCTCTTCTAATTTATACCTGTCTGAATTCCTGTTGCGAGTCCATTCTCCCCACTGGAGTTGCAAATATTCCTGAGTTTTCCTGGTACATGTGGGGAAGATCCTGTAAAAAATCCGGTGGTTTTGTAGGAGGCTTCTCCTCTCTCAATGGGTCTAAACCTCGAAAACACACATTGTTAATCCAAAGGTGTGTGTGTGTTTAATAATTTCTTATAGGGAGATCTATGGTAAAACTACACCAAAAGCCAACTATTCCAGAAAAGTAGCAGAGAAATAGCTAGACTCACTTACTCACTCACTCAAAAAAAAAAAAAAAAATCCCAGAAGAAACCAAAAAATTCTGTAGTTTGGACAAAGAAACCAGAGGTTTCCTACTGTGCACACAGAGAGATCTTAAAACACCAAAGTCTGATCATCTTACATCCTTCACAGAGGACAGAGGTAAGATTTTATTACAAAGAGGGAGAAAGTCTTCAGGCCACAATGTAAACAATAAAGCAATTTAGGTATTTGGACAGCAGATCTGCCTCTGAGCCCTCCCATACCTATGCTGGGACTGCTGCTCCAAACAGTGGGGACTGCACTGGCTCAGCTCCAGCCACTGGGGAGCAAAGACAAAACTAATTTTGAGGAGACAAGTGCTAAGGTAGTGTAATGTATTATTTACCCTGTCCCAGTTCTTTGCTCTCTCCTACTTCCACTCATCTCCGTGCACTGCACATCTGCCTGCACCTTCACACAGCTCTCATGGTGTGACAGCTCTCTGCTGAGCCTCATTTGGTGCAAAAGTCACAGATTTCAGCTGAGGGGGTAGGAGTGCAGCTGCCACCGACTGAGTCTGACACTGTTGGGTTTGAATATCACACCCCGAGTCGTCAGGCTTCCCATGCCACAGGTGAGTAAAGGAGGCAGAATTAAGCCTTGCTGGAGTAATGTTGAATTTGTTCACTCTGAGCAAATCTTCATTTTGTACTTCAAGGCGTTGTGTTCAGCTCAGACAAGCACACGAGGAATGTTCATATGCAGTGACTGATATTTTGCTACTGACTGCTTTGGGATTAGCATTTCAGCCTTGATCACTAGGTATATGAATTTTCAGTGAGAGTCAGAAGTCTAATTTCTTTGCTGTCAGAACTTCCATGTAGATTTACAAGGAAGTTTTGCTTGAAGCTAACATAGGGCCTTTTGTATGGTATTGCAAATTGGCTTCTGACAGAACAGAAGATATAGCTTTTGTTAAATTATCACCCTGTTTCATTTCCCTTTCAGGCAGGAAATATGTAGGAGTAACCCTATATGCCAAAATTAGGCAATATCCCATTAATATTCTGTATATCCATAATATATTTGTGCACACATACAAGAAATAAGCATAGTCCAAGCTTTTGGTTCAATTTTTTCATTCATTTGCTTTATATATTTGCACATGAAATTCATGAAAGATCAAAATAATTAATTCAAGTAAAAAAATAGTCATTTAAATGCTACAGCTATGGTTTTTTCCACTCATTTAGGAAAAAAAAAAAGTAATTAAAGGAATCAAGGATTGTGTCCATCAGATTAACAGTGTGCTGTTATTTCAGATAAACCTGCAAAAGAAGATGCGAGTCACTGGAGTTATAACCCAAGGTGCCAAGAGGATTGGAAGTCCAGAATATGTAAAATCTTATAAAATTGCCTACAGTAATGATGGGAAGTCATGGACAATGTACAAAGTAAAAGGCACAAAGGAGGACATGGTAAGACTAAGTCATCTGTATCTGAATGCATCTCATGGTTTAGCTGCCTTCAGAAGTATGAGATGTCTCTGGTATTTAAGCCTAATTGCCTGGCAGTATGATATAGGTTTCACTGTTATTATTTTTCTGTGTGAAAAAAAAAAATCAACAAATTTGCATTTTCTCTCTGCTAAGAATTTCTCATACTTCAATTGATGGTTGCATAAATACTATTTCCCCAAGCTAGAATAATCCTGTTTATTACACTTAACTGATTTTCATATTAATTAGTTTACCAGTAATTACTCATTGCTCTGTTTTCAATTTCGTTTTATTGCATTGGCAGATTAGCTTTAACCCTTGGAAACACAGAGCCCATTCATCAATGCTAATCTCTGTGCTGCACAAACAGTATCATCCAGCGGGGTGTGTGTGTTTACAGTTTATAGTTACCACTTATTTTTGATGGAGCTGTGCACACAGAGCAGGAAAAAAAACCCGTTTACCGTGTAAGTTTGCATAGAGCTCAGGCACTGCGTAGCATTAGATGTAGTTTCTCCTTTAGGAAATTAAGATGTTGTGTGAAGAGGAGCATGATGAAGGGGAGAAACGCAGCACGGGGATGTCTGGTTAGAGTGAGGTGTGAATAGATCAGTGGTGGTGGGTTCAACTCATCCCCTCTGTGATCAGTGGGAGGGTTACAGTGCACTTCAGTCGGAGCTGGATCTTGAACCGGGGGGTGGAAAAAATAAACGTCAGTCACAGTAAATTCCAGGCTTAATTGAACTGTGACTATTTTATGCATAAATCAAGAAAAAAAGGCATCATTTAGTTGCGTTAGGAGCTTCAGTTTCTGGGAGTGATAAGACAGAGATTTTGGTTTGGCCCAGGTGGCAAACCCATCACAATATGGGACGTTCTGCTGGGAAAATTTACATCGGGCACTGGCAGCACTAAAACAGCTGCAGTCTGGGGAAAGCCCCTCACAGACAGAACAATGCAGGTGCCTTTGAGTAGCGGGAACTCACTGGGATTCCAGGGATCCTCCTGACACATTTTTTTTTTTTTTTTCCTTGTGTGAACGCTGCTTCCCCGCAGGTGTTCCGTGGGAACGTGGACAACAACACCCCGTATGCCAACTCCTTCACGCCGCCCATCAAGGCCCAGTACGTCCGGCTGTACCCCCAGGTGTGCAGGAGGCACTGCACCCTCAGGATGGAGCTGCTTGGCTGCGAGCTCACAGGTGGGATCTCCACAGCCCCCAGCCCTCCACCCCCTCCGGCCGCTCCCGACCGCGCGCGTTTTGTCCCCCCCTGTGAAATGCACTCGGCCAGCCTGAGTTTGTCCAGTCTCTTTCAACCTCTTTGTCTAAGTTATAAAATCACAGAATCGCAGAATTCACAGAGTGACCAGGTTGGAAGAGGCCTTCAAGATCACCGAGTCCAACCCAGCCCCAACACCTCAACTCAACCCTGGCACTGAGTGCCACATCCAGGCTTGTTTTAAGCACACCCAGGGATGGTGACTGCACCACCTCCCCGGGCAGCCATTCCAGAACTTTATCACTCCTTCAGTAAATTTTTTTTCTTAATATCCAACCTATATTTCCTTTGGTGCTGCTTAAGTCTGTGTCCTCTGGTTCTGTAAGTGCTCCCTGGTGAAAGAAAGTGACCCGACCTGAGCACAACTACCTTTCAGGGAATTTTAGAGTGATAAGGTGACCTCTGTGTCTCCTTTTCTCCAGGTTGAACACCCCCAGCTCCTCACAGGATTTGTGTTCCAAGCCCCTCACTAGCTTCGTTACCCTCCTCTGGACACGCTCCAGTGTCACAATGTCCTTCCTAAATTTGGGGGCCCAGAACTGGACACCAGCACAACACTTGGCTCAGCTGAGTGATGATGGCCACTTGCAGTGGGACAGGAATGTGTCCCAGTAAGGCTGTGTGATATTAACCCAGTAACACTTCATAATTTTTTTCCTGTGTGGATTAATCTCCAGTTGGTCACAGGAATCACAGAACCAATGAGGCTGGAGAAGAGATCTGAGATCATCAGGTCCAACCTGTGAGCAATCCTCACCTTGTCACGCAGCCCAGAGCACTGAGTGCCACAGCCAGTCCTTGGACACCGCCAGGGATTGTCATTTAGCAATTTTAACATGTATTGATGGCTACACGGACTCATAATGTCCCACCCTGAGCAGACTACAAGGCAGGGAGTGTCACCCAAGGCCTGAAAATGGTTCCTGAGCCCCAGAGCTGGCTGTGCATTGCTCTGGACCCATGGCAGCAGCATTTGTCACACCTGATTTGGGTAATTCCTCCTAGCTGTGGGGTGACACCACCCCTGTGCTGTGTGATGTCCTCAGAGGGATGAGCCTGCTTCCCCTGCTGTTGAGGACCAGTCCAACAACTTGGTTGGGCTTCTTTAATCAAGATTTCAGTTTGGATTTGTTTTCTGGGTTTAGCAGAAGCAGGGATAGCATCTTGTAGCAAAAAGTAAATGAAAAAGTGGACCCAATATAAACCTTCCTCAGATTCTTATTAAAGCTCTGAAATGTAAAGCCTGACCTCTAGCCACCTTCTGCAAGAACTGTGTTCCCCTACAAATTCACAAAAGCATGTAAATGTTTTATCCTTTTCCAAGAGATAAACCGTTTTACTGGTGGGAGCACTGCACTGATTCATTTAGGAGTGATTTTTATGTGGCTGCCTCTTTTCTAACAATAGTCATCCAGTCCATGAGTGATACATCAAAACAGCTGGAGTTAAACAATTCTCAGTCAAGACTAGATTCAGAAATGAAAAGGTAATGCATTAATCTCGGCGTAGCCCTTTTCCAATATAGATAGGTTTAAGAGTAAATGGAAAATCCTGTCTAGCTGCTTTGTTCTATTAGATTTTTTTTTTTTTTTTTATGTCTTCCACTTCTGGAACCACAATTTAGAGTAAGGCCTTGCCAGAATGACTAGGAATTGTTTTGCTCAAAGAACTGTGAAAGCTAGTGAAGTGAATTAATTTCAGTGGTCTCCTAACGGTGTCAAGGTCATCATTTCTTAAAACTGTGGACAGCTGAGGCTCAGCAGAGCAATTTCAACCTTACTGAAGGAAAGGTGTAATTATACAGACTAATTCACTCTTAATTCCAGGTGGTCTGCACTCTGAGGGGTCTGCCTTCTCTAACATGACCTGGTGAGGCAGAAGTGAGTGAGTGACAAATACACGGAGACTTGCAGCACTGGATCATCATAAAAGCTAACTCCTTCTTAGGACAAACTTCAGCAAAATGTTCAATGCAATCTGCTTTAGTCTCATAAATAGCTTTACTTACCAGGACCCACAGTCAGATCTCATTGAAAACCAGGATGAATGCGAGTGGAGCCCACCATCAATAAATTAGGCATTCATTTTCATGGCCCTGTGTTCCTGCCTTACTTGTGTTTTGCACCTCTCTGTGTCCTGCCCTCCCTTCCCTTCCCTTCACAGAGTATTGATGTGAGGGGAGAAGCAGATCACAGCTACTGCTTATTAGAATGCCTTTATTCATTAAGCTGTTATTAATAGCAGCATCAAGCTGTTGTTTTTAACAGCAGATCAGTGCTCACACAACAGTGTCACTTACTCATGGAACTCACTCTTGCACTCCAGCATCTGCCTTCCTGCAGGCAGCCCCTGCAGCCTGCTGCTCACAGTCGTGTTTGTTGGTTGCTGTGCACCAATTCAGCCAGCTCTTGGTGTTTGGAGTTTCTCAGTTCCCGCAGAGGGATGTTGCCCTCCAGAACCTAAACATCCCTGTGGGACTCACTCAGAGAAAGCTCCTGAGTGTGTAATTTTCATCTCCTTCAGGCATGCTGTTCCCTGGTAACTATTTCTTTATCCTAACGATGCCTTGTGAAGGCTAGAACAGAGGTTGGGCAGAGCTAAAGAATAAAGCAGGGATTTATTCAAAGGCTCTCCTGAATGGATCCACCTTGGGCAGCACCAGAGCCCAGCCAGGGCTGCACCCAAGAGGAACCAAAATGGTCCCAAAATGCACGAGCGCTCCCGGGGGCTCTCACTGGGATCAGCTCTGCTCCATTTGCACCTTGCAGTTCATTGTCCCATTCCAGCTTTAGCCCAGGCACTCCCATCCTGCTTGTTTTTCTCTCTCCAGCCCACGCTGTTTGTGCTCCTGGGCCTGAGGTTTGGATCATTTGTCCTTGGTGCCCAGCTGGAGCAGGAATTGTTTTGTCTCCCTGCTCTGTGCAGAGAGCTCACCATCCCCTCATGTGAAGCTCAGACCCACACACTAAAGCAGCTCAGAATGTGAAAAATACAAAAGCTAAAACCTGAGGCATCACTAACAGTCCCTGTAGGCACCATTCACACAAAACTGACACACAGGGGGACTTTATCACACCTGCAGTTAAAGATAGGTTCCCCTTTCCTCATTTGTCCTCAGAACTGTGCAATCTGGAAAGGAATTCTATATTTGTTATTTATAGGCCAGGTTGGATGGGGCTTTAAAGCATCAAGGTTTAAGGAAAAGTGCCCCTGTCCATGGCAAAAGGGCTGGAATTATATTTGCAACTAGACAATCTTAAGGTCCCTATCAACCCAAACTATTCTATTATTCAAAAATATGAAAAAAAAAAATGCAAATGTCTCAACTTTTAGAAAAAAAAAAATCACAGTATGAATCAAAACAAAATCACCATTGCCCTCAAATAATTGACATATGTTGCTTTTGCCAACAGTACACAAATCTTTCTCTAAGACAAGATTCATGAAAACTGCTACATGCAGATCCATTTGTGGGTTTGCCTTTGCTACATTGGATATTGAATATTTCCTTTGAGGGTTTGAGCTTTTTCAAAGTAAGGGGTAGATGAGAGGCATAGTATGGATGCAGTCTGAAGAGTAAAAGATTCTGCCCTCTGAAGAGTCAACAGAGAAAAACCTTTGTGTTTATTCCTCCAATTTTCAGTTGCTAATGCCCACTCTTTCTCACTATTTCCGTTCTCCTGTTCCATTGAGCTAGACGAAATAAGACCTGCAAACTTGTACCTGGTTAGATTTAAACATGCAGAGGTACCAAGTATAATTTGTCACAGATGGAGGTATCCAAAGCATCTCAAACATTCTAGCCTGAGATGCTCCACTGGGTGTAGCCGTGTGTCTGCATCAGCTATATCTGACTTCAACAGATTTCAAAAAAGAAAAATGGAAATTGAGTCCTTTCACAGGGACATTGAAAAGCAAATTTAAAGGTACAGTGCAGTGAAGAGGATACGTTTCAGGGAGACATAAGCATTGTTACAAACACACACCTGTGAGGGATGACACAAAGCCCTGTGCTGGTTTGATGACCCTGCCCTTTGTGCTGTAGGTTATGTCTCAGTCATCCAAACAGCCACAATCTCCTGTGGCAGGGGCTGGGAAGCTGCTGCTCTCTGTGGCACAGCACCAAGACATCCTGACACCTGTGTGCATCACGTCTGCCTCTTCAGATTCTCACTGTTCTTCTCACTTTCCCCCGTTACCTTTAACAACTGTCTTCCCACCCCCTCTGGGGCCACGGAGAAGGCAGGCGAGTGTAAAATCCCATTAATCCATGCACGCATGCACAGGCACACAGGCAGGCACAGCTGTTGCTTCATAAATCAATAATAATACTCAGAAAAGATAGAACTGGTTTTGATGGATTGGACCAGCACTGAATCACAGCTTTGACAACCCATGGTTTTGTGTCAGGAGCCTCCTTAGCATTCCTCAGATGAAACATCCTTGCTGACAGTCCTTGTGATCCTGGAGTGATACTTCAGAATTTAATAATAAGCAAAGTCCCTCTCCAAAGCAGCAGATTAGTCTCTCTTATTTCTATTATCAATTGCTTCCTCCCACTCCCAGGAAATTTTTTTTTGTTGTGTGTTTGAATGAGTCCATTCTACAGACAAAGCTGTGCCATTTCCATTTGTGCACTGAGAGAGAATCAGTTATATAAGATTGTAGGTTTTTTTCAAAAGTTAACTCTGTTTTCTCTTGGTTTTTCATTTGTTTGTTTGGTGGAGTTTTTTTGTTTGTTTGTTTGTTTGTTTGTTTTAATTTAACATGAAGCATGTCAATATTCAAATATTAAATACAGGAGATATTGCACTAAAGATCATGTTAGTATTGTAACCGCATGTATGCAAGTTTTTGACTGCTGGGACAGGAAGGAAATGAGAAAACAGCTTATTTTTTTATGTTCCCATCTCCATCTTTTCCATCTTTCACTTTACCTCAATTGTCAAGTGTCACTCCACCCCCTTAGCCATACACCCACCTCTCCTGTCCTCTTAGCAGCCTTCTCTCTCTCAGCCATTTGCCTTTCTGTTTTCTGATTTTTTTTGATTGTTTTTTTTTTGTTTGTTTGTTTGGGTTTTTTTTGGTTGGTTGGTTTTTTTTTTTTTTTGTTTTTTTTTGTTTTTTTTTGGGGGGGGGGTTTTGGGGTGTTTTTTTTGTTTGTTTTTGTTTGTTTGTTTGTTTGTTTAAATCTTAGAACCATGCAGGTCATCCGCCCTCTCTGGTTTCCAGTCCTGTTGTTTCAGTGCTGCCTCATCTTGTTATCTTGTTTCTTCCCTCTTCTGCATCCAAATGTACCTTCCACATTCCCAGCACACAACATCAAGTCAGAGGAGCACAGAGCCACTTACCAATTTTTATTTTTATGTTCTTTCACGTGGAACAGAGGAGGGAGAAGCCCAAGATCTATCTTTTCTACAGCAAAATAACTCAATGGTGTGGGATGTCCACAAACAAATAAGCCATTAACTATTGATTTCTCCTAAGTGATATCTTCCTTCCACAATTGTTTTTCTGTGGGCTCTCCCTCCTTCAGTGGGATTTTGGGCTTTCTGGATTTTTACCTAGATGTCAAATAATTCAAAAGTGTAAAACAGCTCAGTGCTTTTTAGCATTTTACTGCAGCAGTGGTTTTAAGAAAAAATAATGTTTGTTCAGTAAGCAAACACACGGGGGATGTGAGGTGGCATAAAAGCATAAGGAAAATCAAACAGAACAGGGGAAACAATATTTTCCTGCGGGAGAGAAAAGTAAAAATAAGATAAGCACAGACAAAAGTAATCTTTTCATTTTGTTTCGCTTCATAAGTATATGCCAGGATAAAATATGTTGAATTCTCTATCTTGATTTTGACTCACCCCAGCAATTGTTGAAACAAAGTGCCTTGAATTGACTATTTTTCATTTATTTGTTTTCAAGTGTCTTCAACAATAGTCTTGATTACATCTTTTTCTTCAAGTATTGCAGGTTTTCTCTGCCATAACAGAAAACCTAAACCCCTGACAGAGATAAGCAGGTAGCGCCACTGATCTTGCCCTGCTGTTCCAGGTTGCTCTGAGCCCTTGGGGATGAAATCAGGACACATCCAGGACTTCCAGATCACTGCCTCCAGCGTTTTCCGTACCCTCAACATGGACATGTTCGCCTGGGAGCCCAGGAAAGCCCGGCTGGACAAGCAAGGCAAAGTTAATGCCTGGACCTCCGGCCACAATGACCAGTCACAGTGGTTGCAGGTAAATTTTCACGCGGATTTTTCCCAGATCTCTGTCTTCTTTGTGTTTCAGGCGCGGGGCCTGTTCTCTGGTTCAGATTTATATTCAAATTCTTGTGTTTCTGACTGTAACCCTCCCAGCTCTGCCACGAGCTCTGAAGGCCCAACATATCTTCGTGTTTTTGTTATCACAGCTGCAGGAAAATCTGCCTGGGGATGCCTCCACTAGCCCCAGTTTTCCTTTGTTAATGAACAAAAATGGTGGTTGCAGACCTGATTCACTGAATTCCCCTCATTTATGGAGAGAGATGAGGTTATTTTCCTTTCTTCTGCCCTTCCAGGGCTCCCTGGAAAAGCATATTTACTTTCGAAATTTACATTCTACTTAGCGAATCCCGCCCGTAGAAATCATCTTTGTCTAACTGAGGCTGCCCAAAATTACCTCCTGACAGGACTCTGGAGCCAGCAAGACTGATTCAGCACCTGAATCCATTATAAACCTGTGCACAGGGGTTGTTTTCAGCTCAGGAGTGATTCATACAACTCACTAATGTGAGAGATTTCAATAAATCACCGGTGTGGAAGCTTGTTTGACCAGCCACTGACACATTTACATTTTTTGAACTGTTGAAAATAGCAGTGTTTTCAGTCAGCTG
Organism: Vidua macroura; assembly: GCF_024509145.1. Classification (NCBI taxonomy): domain Eukaryota; kingdom Metazoa; phylum Chordata; class Aves; order Passeriformes; family Viduidae; genus Vidua; species Vidua macroura. Next base: position 81,032,380 of record NC_071611.1, read on the forward strand.
CCACTTTGCAGTGCAGCTTTCGGTGGGAAGCCTCAATAGCACCAGACATGGCTACTAACCCCCTGCAATCTCTCCACATATAAATTATGACATATTAGCCTTTTTTGCCTACAGCTGCTGAGCAAGTTAGGAATATGATTACTGTTTCTTCCTCCCAGGTTTACACACTTTCCATAAAAGGATGGAGAAATTGCCCTATTTAATTTTGGAATAGCTGGAGATCCTGGAATCTGCTGATATTCTTTTAGAGCAACGTGTTGGAAGGGCAGTTAGTACCTTCTGTGGAGGATGACCATTTCATTGCTGTGTTTTATGGTGGAGAAGCAGATGAAAATGTTTTACCACAGGAAAGAGGTTGTTGCATCACATTTTAGCCCCATCAGTCAAACCAAGGGTGTGCAGAGGCTCCACAGAAATTTCCTGTTGTGTTTTCTTGCTCCTGTGGATGACAGTGTATTTTTAATTAAGTACAGATGGCAAGGGGCTGCATAGTTAATCCTTATATTTTCAATTTTTTCAGGCTGTTGTAGTCTTTCTATATTTGCATTTACCTGAACCTGCAAATTTAATCTGATCAGTTGCACTGTCTTTTCAAGCCTTTGGACTATAAGGAATAATTTTTATTGTCTGGTCAAAAAGAAAGTTTTGAAGAAATACTCATCTCTTAGTTAGTTTTTCATATGGCTATGTATTGACTTCAACAATTCCACAAGAATATTAACAATCTACCTCTTCCTAAAAATCATTACACATAATGATATTTCTTAAAAAAAGGATCCTAATATTTCATGTTTGGGAAAAAAAAAAGTGAAAAAAAAAATCAAAACTAAACCTCAAAAGGCATTAAATCCACTTGTTTTTTCAGTGCTTAAGGTGGTCATTAGCTTCTGCTACAGGCTGGTTATTCTGAATTCAGGCCATGACTTGAGACAGCCTCATATGCTTCCAGTGTAGGTAATGATTCTGTAACAGAGACATGTCTATCATTTGAATTCATCTGTTCATTCTTGTTCTCCCTGCTGGTAGTTCTCTCCGGGCTTTCTTTTGGTGGTTTTTCTTTTCCTTAAAACGCAGAGTATTATATTGAAGCCTTATAACACATCGACTGAAAGGTTTATCATCCTGCTGCTGCTTCCACAGAGTTCAGTCAAAACACATTTGTAAGGAAAAGCGTGTGAAAGCAAAATGTGTCTGCATGCCCTGCTCCCTCAGCCATTCCACAGAGAATCAGGCCCAGAGTGATGATTCCATGGTACCCTGAAATGGGTTTACAGCCAGACATTTAGCCCAGACTTCTGGATTTTGCTGAAGCTGCTGGCTTACCAATATCATATTTACCATGTCAATTTTCCGTGCCTTTTGAATGTTCTCCACAGGCCTTTCTTGCTTTATGTCTTCTGATTTTCACGAGAAAGCCTGAAAAACTGGGGGGAAAGCCTGGTGTTTGCCTTTTATTGTTGGGGCGTGTGGATGGCTTGAACAGATCTGATCTCACTAAATGCCATTGTTTGGGTATCCTTGCCCAAACACTATTGCTACCAACAATTCAAAATCTGGTGTGCTGACATCCATCTCAGAGCACCTGCTGTGATAATGTTTGCTGAGAGGTGATGTTTGAATCATGCAGCAAATGCTACTTGCACTTTTGGATGAACTCTAGAGATAAATTCTCCTCTCTCAGGAGCTGGGACTGTTTTACTCAGTTTTCTCTCAAAAAAAAGGTAACTCTGAATCTGCTGTGTATTTTAAAATACAGCCATCACCAATTAAGCTCTTTCGTTTAAAGTGCTTTGGATCACTGTATCCATAATTTAAGAATAAGAAATATTTTGTGTGTCCAGGCACAGAATGCACATTTTTGGGGACAAAATACTCACCTTAATCATGCTACAGTTGTTGAAAATCTGCTGTGACTTAGACTCTACAAGCTACAGATTGCACAAATAACATTTATTTACACCAAACACCACCATTAGTGATGAAAAAATGTATTTTCTTGACATGAAGAGAAATTTAAATAGATTACATCATTAAAATTGTACTTTTCTAGCTCTGTCATAAACTTGGGGCTGAATTCCCCACATGCTTCCTCAAAGATACCCTTGTCATTCCCTTGAAGAGGATGCTGCAAATTTTTGGAGTGCTCAGGTTCCTTCTGGACACAATCCAGGATTGCTCTTCCATTTGGTCGCCCCACTTACCATTTCTTCACTTATTTGGCTTTAAAGGATGTGATGGAGAACTCCCTGCCTTATGTCCAAAATGAGCCACTGAGGCTGTAAAGATTATTTTTGAAAGTGCAACTGATATTTCAGATGCCTGGAGAACGCTCTTGTAAATGGATTTTCACCACTCTATATCTCATTTTCCTAGCAACGGGGATAGCTCAAAATAATTAACATTTTTCTCAAAATCCATGGCTGCTCTGCTACTAATTTTCTGCTGTTATAAGTTGTGAAATCAGGGCAGCGGCTTAAACTCCCTTTTCTTTATTTACTGTTAGTTAAATTCTGGCGTGTCACTTCATTTGGTGTCCCCAAACACCTGGAGCTTTCTCCTCCCACTCAGCCATCCTCTCTGAATAAATTGTTTTGTGTGTTGTCCTAGCCCTGACTTTGCAACCACACCAGGGTATTGCCAGTATTTTATCTTAAAACTGATGATGTGTTGGGTTTTTTTGAAGGCAACAGCAATTTCAAATTACAATATTTCCCCTTCTGATTGTGGAACCAGCTAAACACTATTAGAAAAAGCAGTTGGTGATAAACAGATTGTTGGAAGATTGGCAGAGAAACTGTTATACCTACATGCTTTAAAAATGTGATGATTGCCAGTGGCATTATACATTTGGGTTGGGTATTTTCCTGCCAAACTAATCTCCAGTATTAGACAATATTACTGAGATTCTTTATCAAAGCCATTAGATTGTCTCAGAGCTGCAATCAAATTATTCTTTCAGTTTAATGCATAACCATCTTTTTCGCATCAAAATGCCTCTTGTTTGAAAACAAAGACAAAATTACATTCCAAATAATTATCCTCTTTTCGTCATACATATACAAAATGCATCTCTATCATGCCATCATGATATTCATCACTTATATTCATTTATATTTATATTCATCTTCTAGCATTTATTTCCAGTGTTTAAGCTTCCAAGTGATCAAATCAGAGTTGCTGTTTAAAAGCTAAGCCAAACCCAGCTTCTACTCTTTTTTTATAGATTAAAAAAAAAAAAGGAATGTTCTTACTCTCTCACATGGTATTTTCTTATTGTGTTGTCTGTTATTCCAGCTGACTCTTTCCCCCCCTTTTTTGATGTAATAATCTGTTCATTTGCAATGAATTCTGAAGAATCTTTCTAGATAAGAAACCACTATACCATAGCAATTCAACAACTCATCTGGAGACCTGTTCAACAACTCACAAGGAGAAAACTGTGTGGATTGTTTAATTTTCTCTTGACAATTTGTGTCATTAGCAAACCATGTATTCATACCAGTACTGGTCAAAGTAGCCAAATAAGAGATTTATATGTGACCTGTAGTTTAATTGTTTTAACACCCAGACTGAGTAAAAAACATCAAAAAAAGCCCCTAAAAATCCAACAAAACACAAAACACACACACACGGGAAAAAAAAAAAAAAAAAAAAAAAAAAAAAAAAAAAAAAACACAAAAACTTAACAACATAATTAAATAAGGGCTTGAAAAACGCAAAATTGGAATAGGATTAAATGGTCATTTAAAACCAATCTGGTAGTTAACATAATGAGGAAATTGCATGACTTCTGGAAGGGTTGGATTGCTAAGCCACGCATCGTGAGTGGGCTTGGAGAGACAGGGTGTTCTGTAGGAGCTGTGAACTGAAATAGATCACATTATAAACAGAAGACACCTGTATTTCTCTGCAGCTTTAATAAACCATAGGGCCACGAAAAAAATCAATGCTCTTTACAGAAACAGCAACAAAATTGGTCTCTGGTTCTCCAGATGCAAACTGGCGCTGGTTTTTTACTAGAATTTCTCACAGTTCTAAAGTTCTGAGATTTCAGATAACAAAATGAAAATTGTGCGGAGATCAGACCTTTTTTTGTGCTTTCTATTGGGATAAAAAAATTATATTTGCAGTCATTTTATCTTTCCAGTGCAAAAACACCTCTTTTGTGGCAGCTGTTACTTCTACTTGAAGGACTTAATTTGGACAGTGCGTTTTGGCACCTCCTTGCTCTTGTGCTCACCTTGAAGAGTGGCTTCACAGTGCCATACTCTGCTCACACAGCCTGGTAACTCACAGGATGCATCTCAAGGCAGGCTGGGAATAAATTATTAACACAAATCTTTCCCACTTTTTGCCAGAGACTTCCTATAGATAAATTTTCCTGCAAAAAAAAGCAGCCAGTGGTAGGATAAGATAATAATGGACAAAGAGCTCTGAGCGATTTAGTCAAAGACAAAAGGAGATAAAGACTGATGCCCACTTCTAATTTTCACACTGCTGAATGTACTGACTTTGCATTGCCTAGGCTAGAATGTTAAACAGGTCACTTTATTCACTTCTTCAATTGCCCATGAACCATAGGCTTACTTTTGCAACTAGATGGTCACTATTTGCTTTTAGGACAGCGTGCAACTCAAGATGACAGGATGAACAAAGAGATTTTCTTTTCCTTTCTTTTTATTTTTTTTTCCATTTTTTTTTTAATCTTTGTATGTTGCCAATCTGTTTTTAACAGTGCTAACTAACATATATCTTACAGAAATTGTATTAGGAGCTATGCCTTGATTTCCTACTCAGAGTTGTCTTCCAGGAGTATTTGATGGCCATTCCAGGGTTTGCACTCTAACTCAGTTTTTTCCCTAATTCATTTCAAATTAAATGCATTATTCACATTAATAATGCTACTAAATTGTGCATTTCAGCATTGCCCTTCCTAAATTGCTTTTGACTTTGCAAAGCTTTCCTCTGCAATTCATTTTATGGAAATGTTTATAGTAGTAATTGAATTTAAGCCTAGAAATTAAATAAGGCAGCATAAAATCTTGGTTTATTTTTCCTTTGAAATGCTTTATTTAGGCTGTATTCTATCGTATAGGTAGCAAAGTCTGAAGCATCTGTAGAATCATTGATTTTACTCTGGAGAAATACAGAGGGATTATTAGAAGGACAGACAGAGTACAGGAGCTCTCTACTGCAAGTTGTCCAGAAAATAGGCATCAGACAGACATAGCATGATTATACTCTGTGACAAAAATTTGTGTGATGTCACATTCATAGAATCATAGAATCATCAAGGTTGGAAGAGACTTTTAAGATCAACAAGACCAACCATCAATCCAGCACCACCACTAAACCATTAAACCATGAACAGGAACAAAGACCCTGTCTGAGCTGTAAATTAGCTATGGATAGGAGTTTATAGTAGAAAAAATGTCGTGTTTCACAAAGTCCTGCTCTTTTCCCTGAATTATATTCCCTGCTCTCTCTGTTAAGCCTTCAGTAAGAACTGTGGGGTTAAATCAGTGCTCCAGAGCCTGTCTTTAACACATAACAAATTAATCACCAGTAACAGAAATTACTTGGGAAGTTTCCCTAAACAGTGGAATCCTGCAAGAGAGTACTGTCAGCTCCCTCACTGACTCGCAGCTTCTCTGTGAGTATCACTCCCCTGCAGATGAAAGTTAAATTGAGTAATGACCCATCTCCTATTACAATAACAGGTTTTGATCTTGCCTCAGAAAATCTGGGAGCGTAAGCAAAACCTGCCTGGTTGTTGTGAATTTTGATGTACAGGGGATCTGAGTCTGAGGCAGTTTTTTGTTGCTGTGTGTTTGCAGTGGGAATGTTGGTGTTACTTGAATAGCAGCACCTTCTGAAAATGCAGTGCATGAAATTTTAATGGAAAGATGTTAGTTTTTCATTGTTTTAAATTCCTGCCTGTTTTACCAAGCTATCATTTTCACTGGCTTGAAACAATGTTCTGTCTCAATTTGTGAAGCAGAGGCATATTTCCCTTGCACTCCCTTAAAAAAAAAAAAATAAAATGGCTACACAATTGTTTAGGTAAGAATACAGAAAAAAAAGGGTCCAAATGTGTTTCTTATTTGTGCCCTCTTCTTCCATGGTGGTGCTTCAAAATAGCATCCACTTTTTCCTAATAAAATTGTTGTTTTTGTAGCTACCCCTGAATTGGTTTTTGACTCAAGCAGAGTTGGTCACAGTTGTTTCATTTGGAAATGATAGAGAGAAGCAAAATGACCTTGTCAAGGTCAACTGTCTTCAAGAAGCAAAAAATACCCGATGTAAACAAAGATGAGGCAAAAAGCCAGAGCACAATGAGGGTGAAAGAATGGAGTGGAACTGTATCTAGTTCTGTTTTCCAAGAACTTGGTGCTTTATTAACTGAGATGTGATATTTTTATTAGCCCTGCACATATTTTCCCAAATATTACTTTTTGAATAAGCAAGATACTTAATATTTCCTTCATGTATCTGTCAGCAACTCATGAGTAAAATATACAAGGGTCAAGGAAATCTATTCTTCTCCGAATAAGACTCAATTTTGCGTTCTTTTTATGCCACTTTGAAAACACAGTGAAGCTTTATTGTAAGATTCTAGTTGACTTCAGACCATTTTTGTTCAAAATCTGCTACTCAATTTTGTGTTCTGTTCCATGCATAAAGAGCATAGAAACAAATTGATTTCTATCTTGTCAAATGAGAAGCAGAGATGGTATCTTTTTAGCTAAGTAAATAATGAAATTGAGACACAAACATAAAGAAGGAATTGTGGAAAAGGAACTTGAAATTAATCTAAATTTGAAGGCAGCAGAACATTTTGTATCTCTCTTCAGAGGAGGGGGAAATGTGCTTAAAACCAGGCTGACATTTACCGAGCAGTAAGCAGAAAATGAAATTGTATCTCAGCATGTTAAAGCACCACAGAAAGTAGATATGAGCATTTCCCTGTTGGCCTCTGAATCGTAAACTATCCATTGGTTTCATCATGTATTTTTCCCTAATAACACCCTACTCAGAGTCAAGTGTTGATCCAAGCAGAATATTTGGCTCTTTTTTTTTTTTGTTTGTTTGTTTTTGATTTCCACATTAAGTCAGGTGTGTCTCTACAGCAATGTGCTGTGCAAGACCCTTTTTGCACTCTACTTAATAACATTCATCCTGCTCACTCCTCAAGTAAAGCAAGAGCAGCTTCCCTGTCAGAAAACATGAAAGAAAAGAGAAAATCTCAGCAGAGAAGACTTTAAAAAGGAAATCACTGTAGACACTGAAATACTACAACTAAACATTTCCCAAATTATCTGGGCCTTCTTCAAGAGCACCTTGAGACTTGTAATATAGAGTATCACAACAGACTTTCATCAGAATTTCCTCACTGGTTTTTTTTGGCTTTTGTTTCTATACATCTATTCACTCAACAGGCATAAAGATATAAATAGACACTTTTTTTTTTCAGAATGGAGCTGTGTTTTTTAATGTTATAATTCATTTACGACATTAGAACAGAGCTGAGAAGATACCTGTGTTGACAGTGCTCATACTTTAATTTGATAGTTTTCTCTGAAATAAGCCAGAAAATAGGTTATTTTAAAGCAATACAAGCTTTGAAAGTTAGTCCTTGGGATTACAAGAACTTCCTGCTTAATTATGTACTATACATAACCAAGCCTTAATTGCTTTTGTTGCTGGAGTGATCTCCTTAGAAGCTTCATGTTTAATTAACTACAAGATATATTAATCCTATTTCAAGCCGTCCTTTCTTTGTTGTATAATTAAGCAGAAAAGTATTTTCACAATTAGAAATTAATTCTATATATAGCTAGTGAAAATAAAGCACCTCTGTAAAGAAGACACAGGTCTGTTTTTTCCAACGGCAGATTTTTAGGGGCTGTTTATTCGACTCACTAGCTGCCTTACATGATGATGCTGGGACTGCAAACTTCACTGATCAGCTGAATTTGTGTAGGCACCTCCATGACCAAAGTGAAGCCTGGATCCACCATGGACTGGGCTGAGCAGAGGGAGCAGCCCTGGAGGAGCCCTGGGGGTGCTGTGGGCACAGCTGGGACCCCAAAGCCTGAGCTGGGCTGAGCCCAGAGCCCAAAGCCTGAGCTGGGCTGAGCCCAGAGCCTGAGCTGTGCTGAGCCCAGAGCCCAAAGCCTGAGCTGGGCTGAGCCCAAAGCCTGAGCTGGGCTGAGCCCAGAGCCCAAAGCCTGAGCTGGGCTGAGCCCAAAGCCTGAGCTGGGCTGAGCCCAGAGCCTGAGCTGGGCTGAGCCCAGAGCCCAAAGCCTGAGCTGGGCTGAGCCCAGCGGGGGCAGCAGGGCAGGGGGGATTCTGCCCCTCTGCCCCTCAGCTCAGAGCCCACCTGCAGAGCTGCCCCAGCCCTGGGCCAGCACAGGGAGGAGCTGGAGCTGCTGCAGGCAGGCCAGAGGAGGCTCCAGGATGAGCAGAGGGATGCAGCAGCTCTGCTGGCAGGAAAGGCTGGCACGGCTGCCATTGCTCAGCCGGGCAGGAGAAGCTTTGGGCTGAGCTCAGGGGGGCCTTGCAGGGCCTGAAGGGGCTGCAGCAAAGATGGAGAGAGACAATTGCCAAGGGCTGCAGGGACAGCACACAGGGAATGGCTCCCACTGCCACAGGGCAGGGCTGGATGGGGCATTGGCAGTCAGGAATTGTTCCCTGGCAGGGTGGGCAGGCCCTGGCACAGCTGGGGCTGCCCCTGGATCCCTGGCAGTGCCCAAGGCCAGGCTGGACACTGGGGCTGGGAGCACCTGGGACAGTGGGAGCTGTCCCTGCCATGGCTGGGGTGGAATGAGATGAGCTTTAAGGTCCTTTCCAACCCAAACCATTCCACGCTTCAACAAAGACAGCCTTGTTGTTTTCAGCACCTCTCACTGAGGTTCCTCATCCTCCCCAAGAGGCCCTCTGGAAACGCCACCATTGTCTCCTGTGTGTGGGCTGCGTCTTGACGCTTGCACAGCGAGTGGGGCGAGCCTCAGCCCCAGGTGAGGAACTCTGCACCTCAGCAGGAGCTCAGAGTTGGGTCACACAGCGGGGGAACCTGAGCCAGGCCCGAAGGAGCTGGTGGGAGCCAGAATGGTGTGGTGACCGAAAACCAAAAATGACGCGTTCATCCTGCTCCTTAGACAAGCCTGGCTGTGCCTTCCGTGCAGGTCTGCCTCTGCTGGGATGAACACTTGACTCAGAAAAACCCTCAGAGCTGCCTTAAAACACCTTCTTCTTCACTTACTAGTGTTGAACCGTTTTATTTTTCTCAGCGTCTAACGCCAAACCTTTTATTCTTTTCACTTCCCCCCAAATACACACACACACGTATAAATTGCAGGACCACTGTAGGATTTGCTCTGCTTTCCACAACACATGAGGAGGGTTGTTTATTATTTGAGAGGAGCTTAGAAGTCTTGTTTTCTGAGGTTCACAGCAATAATTCATAGTCCTAGGAAGTCTTTTGATATTAAAAATTAAATCTCTGTTTTATGAGAATTTAAGAGCTATTTGGGGGTTATTATTAGAGAGTCTTAACATTATTCCCATTATTTTCTTTATTCCCCATCCTGCTGTATGCAATTTTGTGTTGCTAAGGGAATATGACTCTGTAAATATGAGCAACGTGATTTTTTTTTAATAATTCTAATGTAATTTTCCATTTAAAATATACATCATAGACGAAATACAAATGAATGAAGGAAGGGTCTTTTGAGAATTTTGTATGTCTGAGTTACTTTCTATCTCTGCAGATGCACCATTTTTTTTTTCCACTACAGTTTTTTCAATTTTCTGATTGCGTTGCACTCCACTGGAAAATGTCATAAAAAGTTATCTGGTTTTAGTTCTAATGAAACAATAATGACACCTTCTATTAGAGCAAGAGAGGATAGGTTGTGAAGGACCACAGCACTGTAATTTTCTGACCCTCTGAAAAGTTGAATTTCAAGTGGAATAATGGCATTCTGGGGTAAATGGAGCAATTGTAAATAAGTGCTGTCATGTTCAGTAACATCTATTTCTGTGATTTAAAAAAAAAAAAAGTTTCTGTCATCTATTATGGTATCTCACTCAGAAGGTGGAAATTCTGGCTAATCAATTTGCATTGCAGTCCTCCCACACTGCATGAGCCTTCCTGTTTCATTTTGGCTGAAATGAGAACTGAACCCTGGGAATTAGGTTTTTATTTCTTGCATATAAAAGATACAAGCAACTTAAAGTTTAATGCAGAAGAAAATAAATGAAAACATTAAAATTAATTATTCAAATTTAATCTGCTCCTCAGTTTTCCAGAGACCTGTAAATTTCATTTTAGGGTGGCACTTTATGCCATTTAGGCAATGTGGTCTTTAAAACTGAAATAGGGACTCTGCGAGGAGCTTTCTGGACAATTTGGTCATCTGTCACTTTGCGTTGTGTCATTGCATTATTTCACAGATTAAAGGGAAGAGCATAAAAAGAAACTCAATGCCATGGCTCTAAAAAGGCATTGCTGTTAAAACACAGATCTCACTGAACCGCCCTTGATTTTAAGTGTCGTGTAGCAGGGATTAAAATGAAAAGGCAGGCAGTTCTGTTTGTTACATCAGTTAGTTTATCACACCAGCTTTTAGGACCACATTGCTGTAGGAGCTACTTAGGAAGATTTTTACAGCTCAGGAACTGCCATTAACTGACACATTTTACAAAATGCTGGGGGTGGGGAGTTGTTCTGGTTTGGTTTTTTGGGTTTTTTTTGTTTTGTTTTGTTTTGTTTTTTGTTGGTTGGTTGGTTGTTTGTTTTGGGTTTTGTTTTGTTTTGTTTTGTTTTACTAAGAAGGGTCAATATCCAGGAGAAACAATTCTTGAACCAGAGGTAAAAGTAGCTAGCTGGTGTATGTTCTAATTTTTTTTCCCCCCAGTTTGAGTCAAATCTTCTAAGTTCTCTGTAGGTACCATACAAAAAAAAAAAAAAAAATAAAGAAGAGCACAGAAAAAATGGGTTTGGTATGCAGTGTGAAGCATTTGTCACAGTATAAGAATTAAATGGTATCACAAGAGAGTAGCAGGTGGCAGGTTTATACAAATTAAAGAAGTATATTCACACTAAGAGCTCGCTCTGGTCATGGTAGTCCATACCAGCAGCCACCTATAGACTCTATGAATTTACAAATTTTATGCTCTCGGCACCTCCTTTTTTTTCTCTGTACTCCCATTAGGGAAAAATAAGGAACTGCCTGTTGTGGGTAAAGGATGTGCAACAGGAACCAGAGGGCATCAACAGTCAGGTTTTAGGGGTTGGTTTTACACAGAGCAGGATAGACCAGAGAAACTCTGGCAAGTGATTTTGTGGCTGTGAGAGGAACGTTTGTGTCCAAGGTCATGATGTCATCCAGTACTCACAGGAAGAAACCCACTGGAAATTAATGAATGGGGAAAGCACACAAGGCTCAAGGAATTCCCTGATCTGAAAGTGAATGAAAAATGCTCTGTGTATGCATGTATGTATATACTTTATTATATATATATATATACATATATATATATATGTATCTATGTATTAATATATTTTGCCTTTTGGATGTGGGTTTTTTTTTTTTTGTTTGCTTGTTTCTGGGGGATTTGTCTGAGTTTTGGGTGTTTTTTGGTATTGTTCTTGTTTTGTTTTAGATTGCTGTGCACATGTGTAGCCTGGCAATTTTTCCCCACCGAGCCTGCATAACTCCATTTACTCAGGAATAAAGTCAAAAAGACTGATTTATGGATGCTACTCTAGGTTTATAGAGCTTTCAGGTTTATTTCTGCAGAATCATGTCCTGCAGCTGTTGTTCTGGTTTACCATGGGATGTCTCCTGTAAAAAGATAACTTTGGTATGATTCTTTACCGTGCACAAATGTGTCTGCATTTTTCCTAAACCCCTTTTAGGCAAATATAAGCAAGTCACTGGCAGTCCACCTCTTGAGTCTTACTTAAAGGAAGGCAAAGAAAAATTACCACTTACCTGAAGTACCTCTCTGAGGGACAAAAAATAAACACACTGTTCCCTCCACTGAATCTGCTGAGCTGAGATGGTTACCTTTTGTTAGGGGCCTACCTTTAACCAAAATAAAAGTTCTACCCAAATTTGCCGTGCAGTATATTTAGTTGAAGTAATTTTACTGTAACTGTCCGACAGGTTTGTTTTTTTCCCCAATATTATTGGGCTAATAACCTGAAATATATCCCTCCACATCAAATTCAGTTCTACAAATGGCGTCGTGCCAGCATCCCCTGAAGTTAGCATACTCCTTTTCCAGTCACCCCTTAGGAAATGGAGAAAACCCTGGAGGCTGGCAGTGAGGGCAGCCTGATTGTGTGGACAGATAACATGAAGCACTTGGGATTTGCTTTTAGCAGATCTGCTGGTTTCATTCTGAAAAGTTCCCTCAGGCACTGGCAGGTGGACAAGGAGGGTGATGAGTGCCTGGTGTCTGCCAAGGAGCTTCCTTATATCTTATAAATCCTCCGTGTGCATGTATTCCTCTTTTGATTCCTGCATTTTTCATCTCAAGCACTCTGCAGTATTTCCCATTATATGGCTGACATGCCTTCACCATGGAATGAATCACCTACATGGCAATTAAGCAGGAAGCCAGGAGAACGACACATTTTATGTTATTACCTAATAATAATTGCTTCATTATCAGTATTTCTAACCCCTTAAATTACCATTATGTGCGTTAGTGTCAAGTGATGCTCACAATATTCTTTCTGCTATGCAGTGAAACTGCACAGAGGAGCTTATACTTCATGAAGGAATTGAAAATTACTGTGTAAATAGACAGAAAATAGTTTTTCACAGAAGAATTTTGGAGAGTTACTAATAAGCAATTAGATTTTAAAAGTACAGACAGCTGCTATGATTTATACAAATGGCAATAGTTTTCAGCCTGGTCTAAATACATAATTGGAGAACAGAAAAGATGCTGGTAGCAAAATATGTACAAAAAGCTTAATTTACTGTAACATCCAGACATGGTTTTGGCACATTGATGAGTAACCAAGGCATAGACCATAATTGGCTCTGTCCACTACAGATGTTAGCAGGGAGAAAAAATAGAGTTTTAAAATGTGAGTGCAACAAGAGCCTCAATTTTTGCTGTGAGGGCTCTCAGGAGTCTCTTGCTGGTAACAGAGGGTGAAAGATTTTGCACCCTGATCGAGGTGAAAGCTCTTTGTGTTAGCTTTCAGCAAGTAACAAAAATGAGTGATTTAGGCTAAAGAGTGGTGAGGGAACCCTGGATGCTTGGCACTTCATCATAGCAATAAAAACTGCTGCAGTTGCTGTGAGGGAACATTACAGGGAGCAGGAGAGGCACCAGGAAACTGGCATGGAAATGAGAACTTGTCCACCCAAAAAAGAACAAGCAGGCGTTTCTCTGTTGTCTGTTCTTGTTATCACCTGAGGGAGGGGGAATGTTACCTGCAAGATATACTTTCCTAGGTCTGGTTTTTATTTTTTCCCCTGTGGTGGTTTAATTTGTACAGCAGATCAATGGATATTGCATGGGTGGTGCAATTTAATGCTTGAAGACCTGTTTAGATACCCTACATTAGAACTCAATGTTTTTGTCATATTTAATTTTTGCCAATTATTTTACATGCTTCCAAATTAGCACATATGTTCCAAAATATAAATTTTTACTGATTTCACAGAGTCCCGGACTAGTCTGGGTTGGAAGAAACCCTAAAGCCCATCCATTCCACCCCCTGCCATGGCAGGGACACCTTCCACTATCCCAGGGTGCACCAAGCCCCAGTGTCCAGCACTGCCAGGGATCCAGGGGCAGCTTCTCTGGGCAAAACAAATAATCTCAATTATAAATTACATATATACACGGACAAATAACTTCAAATTTTTCAACAAATGCCAAAATGCTTGTAAAAATATTTAGCCTTTCATAGTGAGACCGTCAGTGCATCTGCGTTTTATTTTTGCTGAGTTTTTACGCACACTTAACATGAAACATGCTGCAAGACCTAATGAGCTGTTCTTGATTAGCTGCATCACAAGGGGTGAAGTGGTGACTTGTTTTTGCAGGATCCATCTGAAGCCTCACATGAGGTTCAAACCTCAAATTGATCTGAAGCAGCACGTTATATTGGATGTTCTATTGCAGTCAGGCACTGGTCAGCCTGCCAGAATAAAAATTAAATCAGAATTACCCAGGGGTGATAATGTTGTCACTAATGGTGTCTGTATGTCTTTTCAAATTCATGGGGAGATTTTGCTCAGCAGCTGTAATCCACACCTTTGCACTGCTCTGTACCGTGCCAAAATTGTGGGATTTAGTGAGCTGATAAGGGTATCCTGAGGTGTATATTGATTTTATAATAGAAGTGTGTCACTTCCAAGAGAAAAAAGGGCAGAATCTTTTAAACATTTTTCCAATTAAAAGTATCACTGGTTCCAGACTCATGTTAACTTAAAAATTCAGTCAGTCACACTACAGAAATACCCAATATAGCCTACCTACCTGGAAAAATAATTTGTATAAGGATAACTGTGCTGTCTTGAAACAGCAGCAGCCTGAGTTGTGTTGTCGACATCCTGATTTAATTTTCTTGTAGGTGTTTCATCCCCTTAAAACAAACTGAGATTTGCATTTTGCCTTTGCCACCCGTCCTCCTGCCTCCCATGGTTTCACCCACCTCAGTGATGCCAGGTTTGGAGGTGCAGGGTTTGTCAAAACTCTGAATATTCTGCGTCCGTATGCATTTAGAATTTATACATCAAAAGATGACCAAATTTGAGACTAGACAAGCTTGAGCATTAACTACTCCAACTCAGGTAAATTTAATGTCAGGGAAATCAATTGCAGAACGTTGCATGATAACTGCTGTCTCTTTGTATTTTTTACTTTAATGACCAAACGCAGTTATATGTATTTAATCTTTGGCTGTGTCAACACATTTCTAACCTGTATTTAAATTCAGATGGGTGCTTGAAGTAATCAGCTGCCTGTGGGATGGTTTATGGTGGTGAATATGCTATGAATTACATTTTAAGCAGTAAGCCAAAAATAATGAACAGCACTTTTTAAATACTTTCCTTTAGGAAGTAGTGGTTTTATGCTTCAGCGGAGTAGGAAAAAAAAAAAAAACAACCCACAGAGTTTAATTTGTAAGATAACTAAGCAGATTACAAGATGGATGAAGAGGTCTAGGTGCCTGCATGGCTACCTTTCAGCAGTAAAACAGTTTCAGAAGCAAATTATGAAACAAATAGACAGTCTGATGAGAATACTCCTAACTGAGCAGCTGTGGGAAGCTTAACCTTTATATTTTTTTGCCTGTCACTGGTGGTGTAGCTGCTGCAACAGCTCCCAGCATTGTTCCAGGCAGTGGAACAGGAGAGAAGCAAGGCTAATCTGTGTGCTCCTGGGCACTGAGAGAGCAAAACACAACGCTTTCCTCTCTGGAGCCCACAAAAGCCACACTAATTTAAGATCAAAGGCAGAAGAACTTTTGTGTCTCATGGTTCCTTGCATCAGCTTGTGGGAAAGAGTCAACCTGAAGCATGGGTGATCTACCTGTAGTTTTTTTGGGTTTGTTTTTTTTTTTTTGGTGCTGCTATTTCGGTTTAGCTGTGGATTAAATTGCAGTTTCTTGGGATGGTGTGGCAACACATCAGCTGCGTACATAGCTATGAATTGTTTGCATGCATGCAGAGAATACCCTTGGAACAAGAGGGGTATAATTTAGTGCAGATAAAATTATCAGCTTTTAGGAAGGGAAAAAAACATATGCCATACAGCTTCATATTGATTTGATGCTCTGTTTAGAAAAGGCTTGGCTCCTGAAGGAGTTTGTGCAGATAAAAATATATATTGCAGAGCTCTACATTAAGTGGTACATAAAAAATACTGGCAAGTCCCATCTCATTTATTTTAATTCAGTGCTTTCTCCTCAGAAAGGTTAGTCCCATATTTCTCGGGGATCATTGCTTTTCATCTGCTGTGCAGAAATAAGCCTGACTTTCTCTGATGTGCAGGATGAGAAACCATAAACAAATAAAACACAGTGTTCCATATGCAGAACCCTCCTTTCTGTCGCAGTGGCAAATTTAACACACACGTGACTTAAGTGTAGCAAAGAACTTGCAGCAAAGAACAGCTAAAAGGCATTTTCAGTGCCCACTAAAACTTTATTTGTCTTATTTTTGACCTAAATTATTTTTGCTGATTTTCAGAAAAGCCAGCATTCTGATTAGTAAGGGTAAGTGCGTGTAAAAATGGTGCAGGAAGCAATGATAAAAGGAGGCTACTCCTACAATATTCCAAAAAAAAAAACCAAAAAAAAAAACTTGAGGGAGCATTGATGTGCATAACAAATAACATATCACTTGTTTGCATCAGTGAGGAGGTAGCTGAGACAAGGTTTGCAGAGAAAATGGCTCTTCCTTATGGGGCCAGCTGATAGGCTTGCTGCCATCAACAGGAAGATCATATCCTTAATTTCCCCTACTTTCAGGAAATACTGAAACATTCTGCGTTGACGGTGGGGTAGTGCAGGCCTACAGAAGGAAGCATCAACCTCAGACTAAATAAAATTATGTAAATAAAAGTTTTAATATTTTACATTTTTTTTTAATTATTAGGGAATTAATATCATCAAATATGTCCTTGGCACCAAAATAAAAGTTCTCAAGCTGCGGGTGTGAGGTCTTTGTTATAGATGCCTCAGATACAACAGCCACAACATCCCCCACACTTTGATTTTCGTTTTTTAATTAAATCACCTGCATTGCATCTCCTGGTCTTTGATTTCCTCTACTTCAAGAAATTTGCTTTTCCTGCTTGTGTTCAGCAATGTTTTTCTTTTTGAAATTTGATTCCACTTCCAACTAATTGCAGTTGAATTTATTGAAATACATTTATACCTCTCTACAGAGCACACAAATCCCTATATATTTCTTCCTGTCATGGGGGAACAGAGTGCTGTGGTAAGGGCTGGTCTCCGTGTACAAATAACTTAGAATTTTAAAGCAAAAAATTAAGTATTTTGGGGAGAATGCACATGTAAACTCAAGAGCAACTTGACAGATAGGAAAACCATTAGGCAAAAATTAACTGTGTTTTAAATATGTATGTCTGAATATATGTAAGTATATATTCCTCTGTGTGTATGTGTGTGTGTGCATCTGTAGATGATATAGAAATAGATAATATAGATATAAATGATAGAGATAGAGATAAAAATAGAGATGATGATAGAAATAGAGACAGACACAGAGGTAAAAGTAGTGCTAGAAATAAAGACAGAGATAGATGATACAGATTAGAAATAAACATGAGCATTTCTGTAATAAAATAACAATTTTTTTGACCACAAAAGACTTCCAGAACACAAAGAAGGACCCTCCAAATGTACTGAAAGAGTTCCCTCATTCAAATCTGCTTTTTTTTCTTCCAAAACTTTGTAGAAGAATTTCTGCCTGGGTTTTCCATCCACCCTGCATAAATAATTTGTGTAGCTGCAGGGGCGAATTGTGTTCCTTGGTACCATGCAAACCTGTGATGTTTCACCCTCCAGCCCCTTAAAGAATCTCCACAGGGTGCTCCTCCCACCCAGAGCTGTCCACAGCTGGTGCCAGCTTACAACGATCTGAAATAAAAGCTCTTTCAGGATCCTGCAGGTGCTAAGACTCCAGTTGGCTCCCAGGCAATCAAAATACTGCCAGGCTGCTGCTTGCAGATAATTTCACTGCCACCCCGGCCAGTGGGGCTTTCTGTGAGGCATCCCAGGAAAAATAGAAGGGATTATGTGGTTTGTTTGGGTTTGTTTCTTTTTTTTTTTTTTTTTTCATTTTTTTTTTCTTTTTTTGTTTTTGATCTTGTTTCATTTCTGAAAAAAAAAACATCGTCCATTTCAAACGTGTTGCTTGGGCAAGCGAAATGCGTCTGCTTCTTTCTTGAGGGCTCTCTTTGGCAGTTGAATGTGAAATCAAAAAAGGGAAGTGAGGAATGCAGGAGAGATAGCTTTAAAAGCATGAATGCTGGTCTCTGATTTAGCCTCTGGTACTTATGCACTTGTGCACCAGCAGGACACAGAATAATGGAATCATAGAATGGTTTAGATTGGATGGGACCCTAAAGCCCACCCAGTGCCACCCCAGCCACGGCAGGGACACCTCCCACTGTCCCAGGTGCTCCCAGGCCCAGTGTCCAGCCTGGCCTTGGGCACTGCCAGGGATCCAGGGGCAGCCACAGCTGTGCCAGGGCCTGCCCACCCTGCCAGGGAACAATTCCTTCCCAATATCCCATCCAACCCTCTGACAGTAGGAAGCCATTCCCCCATGGCACAGCTGATCCTTCCAAAAAGTCCCTTTCCTGCCCTCCAAGTATCTGTTTCAAACCAAGGTTCAGAATTTGCAGCCATCATGTGATCATCATCTCAACCTCTAAAACAAATTACTGAACGTAAAACACAGTATCAGGATCCATGCAGCATGATTGCATTTGTAGTTCTGGAAATACAGGTAAAATGTTGCCATACTTACGTTTGTTGTGAATTTAGGAATTATTTTCTTGAGCCACAGTTCCACAAGTAAACCCACTGCTGTTTGCAAGTTACCTGCTTTCTACTAAAAAAAATCAATGCTCTTTGTAGAAGAGTAGACGTTTTTTCCCTCAGTCTGCCCTGTTGCTCTTCATAATATTGAACATTTTCCATGGAGAGGCACAAGGTACTTCTAAATCAGGGCAGCCCTTAAGTGTTTAAAGAATCAGGGAATCACTTAGGTTAGAAAAGAACTCTAGGATCATTGAGTCCAACTGTTCCCCCAGCATTGCCAAGGCCACCACTGGCCCATGTCCCCAAGAGACACATCCAAATGGCCTTTAAATAATTCCAGGGGTGGGAGATCCACCAGGGCAGCCCTTTCAGTGAAGAAATTTGTCCTCATAACCAATATAAACCTCCCCTGCTGTAAAATCAAAAGTATCTGCAGGGAAAGCTTCCTCTGTCCCGTGAGTGGCTTTGCAGTTTAAAGGGGCTGGAATACCTCACCCAGAAGTCTTGGGGGATGATCTGTACCTCGGGGTGAGACCTGTGACATAAAAAGGTCAATTTCACTTTTAACTCCTTGTGAACTCAGGATCTCTGATGCCTGGACCCATATACCTAAAGCCAAGTTTGGGTTTTGGTGTTTTTTGGGGTTTTTTTTGTTTTTCTTTCTTTCTTTCTTTCTTTCTTTCTTTCTTTCTTTCTTTCTTTCTTTCTTTCTTTCTTTCTTTCTTTCTTTCTTTCTTTCTTTCTTTCTTTCTTTCTTTCTTTCTTTCTTTCTTTCTTTCTTTCTTTCTTTCTTTCTTTCTTTCTTTCTTTCTTTCTTTCTTTCTTTCTTTCTTTCTTTCTTTCTTTCTTTCTTTCCTTCTTTCCTTCTTTCTTTCTTTCTTTCTTTCCTTCTTTCTTTCTTTCTTTCTTTCTTTCTTTCTTTCTTTCTTTCTTTCTTTCTTTCTTTCTTTCTTTCCTTTCTTTGTTTTTTTTTGTTTGTTTTTTTGTTGTTTTTTTTTGTTTATTTGTTTGTTTGTTTGTTTTGCTGCAGCTTGTAGGAATAACTACCCTGGTACTTGTTCAGGAGGTTAATCAGCCCATTTTGTGTGTGTTTTTGTGGCTAAAACAAAGGCACTTTAATCCCAGCTGAAATGCAGCGCAGGGCTGGCTCTGAGCAGAATGTTCTCACTCACTTCCACAAAGCCTTGAAGTCTGGTTAGTTTAAGGTGACATCTGGGGAGAACACAGCAGTTATATTCCCTGTGGGTGTACCCTGGGCAGGTGGTTAAAGGCAAGGCTGGTGGCAAGGCATTTCTGCAAAGACTTGCTGGGAATCAGTCAGCGAGGAAAAATATTAGAGATGATGTTGCTCAAAATATATAAATTTTCTATTAATCCCTGTGGATTTTTTTAATGCAGTTTTTTATGTGAAAAGCAAACATTTTCGCTATCGGATACCACAGCAAATTTGAAAAATATGACTTTCACTGAGTCATCTGACATAAGCACAATAATCTGCTGCAGGACACGAATTACTGCTGATTTGTGTTACAGTAACAGGGGTCTATTTTCAGTTGCCTACAGAGCAAATCCTTAGGGAACAGTCCACTCCATGGAACTGCAATGCATGAGTGAGAAACACCTACTTACAGGCAGTGGAGAAAATATAAAGTGGAGAAAATATAACTTTTTATTTGAATTCTTGATGGAAAATGCATCTGCAAAAAAAAAAGCCAAAGATATTTTATTTCTGTCTGCCTGACAATGTAGTTTCTGGCCTTCTGGTAGGAGTTAATTTACATTGACACATAGTTTTATACAGAATTTTTGCTGCAACATGCAATTGGTAGAAAGTCGAGTTTATTTCTCTGATTTATACACCTAAAGCAGTTTTTTAACCCCCATAGTAAGACAGTGGATGTGTCACAGCACCTCCCACCTGCTCAAAGTTGGCTGAAAAATTCTGAGTTCCAAAATTGTTGTTCTCTGTGAAATTTGCTTTCCAAAACACTGCAGATACTCTGATGGTAAACACTGTGTTTTGGTAAACCAGACTTACACCCACCTGACAGAGCAAGGGCTGCAGGAGCTGTTTAAAAGATTAATCTTTGTGAAAGAAACACTGGGAACACAAGGGAAAATCAAAACAAGACAAAACAAAAAAAGGCAAGAAATATCTGATGGAATCTACAAGGAAAACACATCGCCCAGAGCTGAAAATATGTTCTTTTCAGATTTCTTAATGCTGTGATTTCACAGACTTCTCTGTGTGCTGGCGTTCCAAACTTTAAAGATTTCGACTTGGTTAATAATTTATCACCTCCTAACCCTGTGCTGTTTCATGGCAGAGCAGAGTTCCCTCTCTGTGCTCTTCTTTGTTGGCTGGACCAGATGTCAGCAGAGGTTGTGTGGGTATATGCAAATATAGAATCTGCAAATATTTTGCTTCAGATATTACTTTCTTTGGGATCCAGCCCTGTTGACTGTAAGAAACAATTATGTTTTTGAGAGGATGTTTTACACTTTTCCAGCCATTGCTGTACGTTTCTCTTCTACTTTGGTTCAAGAAAACCCTTTTCTTATTTTCCACAAACATTGGTTGTGTTGTGGAAAAGTTAGTTAGTTAGTTGTGGCCTAAGTACTCCTAGTGAATACTGGAATATATGTTTAAAAAGAAACATTTCTGCCAACCTGCTCAGCCATAAAATGGCCTATAATTTGTTTCTATCTAAATCTTTATTAAGTCAATTGCAGAAAGCAGCAAGCATGGCGTTGGGAACCTTTGTGTAGTTATTTACACTGGAAATAGTGGTGTTATTTAACACTTTTAACCTATTCACAACAGGATTTTAAATCTCCACTCAGAGATTAGGCCTTTAACAGTCATTGAGTCCATTCTGTGTGTTCCACGAGGGCTTATAGAGGTTTTATGTGCAGGAACCTTCTCAAGGTTGTGTTTGAGTTGAGAAAAACACAACTTCTATTTTATTTTTTTTTAAGTTTTTTTTCCCTATAACCCAGGAAGTGGTTAATCCAGTGTTCTTTTTGGGGGAACCATCACTTTTGACATTTTTTTCAGCCTCACTCCTAACTTTCTTAGCTTTTTAATAAAAATTTTAAGACTCTGCTCTATGCTGAATGGAAGGCTGAGATAGGTATATTTATGTCTCTGCATTCTTTTCATGCTTCCACTGAGTTAGGCACAAACTGAGTGAATTAATTGTGAAAAACTGAAGAAAAAATATCCTTTAAAAAGTTACTGTTGAGTGCTGATAGGAGTTTTAGGGGTCATTCACAGAAATTTTGTCATTTCCATAAGGAAAATGCCTCTACTGAGGCACAGGGAGAGGCATTAATTCCAAAATAGAAAAAACTTCAACCAGCACACTCCATGCTCACCTCCAGTCTTCAGTGTAAATTTATTTTCCAAACTTAGAAGAGTACAGATGACTCTAGTAAATAGTTTGTCTGCATTGATTTACCCTGTTGCTTATGCAGTAAAACATCAGAGCACTTTTGATTAATTATTTAATAGTACAAAGGATGGAATAGCTGTCATTTTTTATTTAAAAAAAAATCTTGTTACAATTGAAGTGCTTTTCTTATTTATATGAAAAGACATGGACAACATTCTAGGTGAAAATCCAGCATTTTCAAATTTGCTACTAAATTTAAAATATTTTGACAGTCATATTTTTCCTTTTGGCATTCATATTTCAACTTTCAGACCTGTTCTTCTGAAAATGAAAGAACTTCCTATATAATTTGAAATCTCTTCTATAGAAATTCATTCCACTGTTAAAAGGATCAACCTTTTAATTATGTGAAAAGTGACATTCACATTGCAGAGACAAATCAATTTTGTTAACACTTCTGAATAGTAAAGATCTGGTTGCAGACCAGCTTTAGTTAATATTTAATTTAATATAGGACATTTTGAATTGGCTGCTGCTGCGTCTGTGGGTTCTAGTTTAAAATTTGATTTTAAACTGTTTGAAAGTTGATTTAATCTAAGTTTCTTGTTGAAAATTTTTATGGTACGTCCCAGTCAATCAGTTTTTTTGTGGAACTTCCATCATGTAGTCTTTAGAATGGAACACATACATGTTAAAAATGGTAAAAGTTACACAGCTGTTACTCTTACCTGGAATTTGGAAGTCCATTCTCATTTCCCTTCTTTTCAATACCTGGAATCAAAAGTGAACCTGAGCCAAGCAGGACAAGATGTAGATCAGCTTCTTCAAAAGGAAAATACTTCATTTTTTATCTCTTAGAATATTTATGGGATTTTTTTCCTGTCTGGGGGTGCTTGTTTGTTTGTTTGTTTGTTTGTTTGTTTGTTTTGGGAGGAGTTGGCGGGTTTGGTTGATTTTTGTCTGGCTGGTTTGTTTGTTGCATTTTTGAGTTTTTTTTTTCACTTCTAGCAGCAGGTAGAGATTTGTCTATTTCTTTTTTTTAACTTTGGGGGACAGGAAATTATTTTCCCACCTAGCTCAAGGCCTAAACAAACAAAAACAACAACCAGATAAATAATGAACTTCCGTATTACCACCATTAATTTTCATTTTAAAAACAAAATGAGCTGCTTGTGCGTTAGATGAGCCTGTTTAGGATCCCAACACTTTTTACAAAGTTATCTATTGGTAATGCCATAAAAGCTGTTGCCTCACCCTCTCTACTGAAAGCCAAGCAGAACTTGTGACATTTCATTTGTAGGGAAGGGTTTTTGTCTTCCCAGGCGTTGCATCACCAGACTTTGATTTCCGTTTAAAGCCCATAACGCGCCAAACACCCAAGAAAAACGCAAACAATGACGCCCATATTTCTCCTGGCTGCCTTTGCAAGTGTTGCCGTGACACATTAACTTCCCCAGACCTCGCATTTCTATCAAGTGCCGTTCTGAATCTCATTCTAAAATCCACCCTGGCCAAGGCTTTCAGCAGAGCATTAATCCCTAAAAATCAGCCGCGGCCCCGCGGTCGCTGCAGAGCCGGTAACGCCTCGCGGGGGGTTTGCGAGGCCAAGGAAATAAATCTGTGCCCGATCAAAGCTGAGGTTGGCTCTGTCCTGCCAGGAGCCCGGGCTTGTTTTGAGCAGAGGTCTATTTACCAAGCTCTGCAGTAGGGGCTCCAGGGTGTCCTTTTGACTAATAGCAGATAATCTTTCTTGTGTCCTGCACAATGAAGATTAATAGACCTTTTAATTGCATTCAAGAAAGTATATTATGAGATTATTGCCTTGAGGTGACAAGACATTCAGTCTGAAAGGGAAGAGAAATCTGATTTCTTCTGTAAACCTGGAAAAATACTTCTCTGGCTAGGACAGCCAAAGCTGTTTTCTACAACGTAGTGTACCCATTTTATGTTTTTGTGCTGATTATTAAGAGTGTATCACTGGGGAAAAAAATAAAAAAAAAAAGCTTGCCCTAACACTTCAGAGGGTAGCACACACACAAAAAATAATATTTAAAAAAATCCAAAAAACCCAAACAAAATGAAACAAATAGACCCCAGCTTGCTGCTGTTTTCAAAATCTAGTATCACAATTTTGTCATTTTTAGTGTATAGCTACAGCAGCATAGCTGTACGGAACAGGTTATGCATAATAATCCCTGCTGACAGATGGGCAAAGCCATTCTTAGAAACAATGGCTGAGTGATGCTGTCTTGGCTACGTTTGCTACAAAAATAAGAATTACGCAGTCAGAGCTTTAAAACACGAGGAGAAACTTCCAGCCTTAACCCCACTTATCTTCTAGGCAGACTTAGCTTTGCTTACAGGCAGGTTTTCGTTACTGTTTCAACAGTTCAGTAGTTATATTAATTATTAGTCACTTTGCAGTATCTGGTGTGCAAGCTTATCTTCACTCTGCTCATCGATCTGTAGCCCAGATACTCATACATTATTGAGACATTTTTATGTGCTCCAGAAAATATTTGCAACATTATTAATTTCCCAAGGAAAAAAAAAAAAAAAAAAAAGGAAAAGCAACCAGGTAAATAATGAACTTCCATATTACCACCATTAATTTTCATTTTAAAAACAAAATGAGCTGCTTGTGTGTAGATTATGATCCCAACACTTTGTAAAAAGGTATTTATCAGTCCTGCCATAAAATCTGTTGCCTCATCCTCTCTACTGAAAGCCAAGCAGAACTTGTGATATTTCATTTGTAGGGAAGGGTTTTTGTCTTCCCAGTCATTGCCTCATCTTTGATTTCCATTTAAAACCCATAATGCGCCAAAAACCCAAGAAAAACACAAGCAAAGACTCACATATTTCTCCTGGCTGCCTTTGCAAGTGTTGCTGTGACATGTAAACTTCCCTAGAGCTCATATTTCTATCAAGTGCCATTCTGAAATTTATGGTTATATACACCCTCCTTCCTCTGCTTATATTTCAAATTTTCTTCTCTGTGTTTTGGCCAGTGTTTTGCTGCTGTTTTACCCACTCCAGCACCTGAGATTCCCAGTGCTGCTCTTTAAAAAAAAACTAAGGAATCTTCACTGGGACAGTGCCGTGCAGGAATTCTTACTGATGCATTTCCTTAACAACTTGAGATATATTTTAGTAAAATAAAGAGAAGGAACAGAACCATTGTATTACTCCTGTCCATATCTGAAGAGGGTGGAACAATCCTACCATTTCAACACGATTTGTTCTTTATTTAAAAGTTAAAAGTAAGACAAGCAGAAATGCAAATAGTCAATATTTATTTTTTTTTTCATTGTGTAATTGTTCTTTTTGTGCTATATTTTCACCCCTACTCATAGCCAACAAATTTGATCAAAAGTTCTCACAATCATTATTGCAAGTTCAGCAAGAACTACTTCAGATTACATCTTCCAGAAATAAAGCTGCTTCTTATTATCATACAGGATGACAAAATTTTTGCAATTTTTGCCTTTTTGGCTATTCTATAAGGAGCTGAATGTAAATTAAATTTCTCATTTCCTTGTCTATTTCTGCCCATAAATAGGTGCTGGGACTGCTGGCAGCAGTGTTCAGCTGAGGAGCCTCACAGAAAAGCAGCATAACACACAGTCAGTGCGCTGTGTCATGACCATATTCATATTTTTATTCTCTCTGCTTTATTTTAATGGCTAATTTTTGTTCTGCCCTTGGCTTTCCCACAAGAATTCCAAGTGATTGACCTCACACAGGACAGTGCCCCAGATTTTATCAGCTCTGGGGGTGCACTAAAGCAGCTCAAAGGCTTCTCCGAGCTCCACCAGATGTCTAAGCCTGCTTAATCACTGGTAATTTAATGGGCTATTTTTAAATATCCTGGCATCCTCAAGGGCTGATGGGCCCTGAGTGTCCCACAGCAGAGAGACAGACGTTTTATTAGTGGTTTCTTGACTGCTGGTAACTAATTCAGCCAACTGTGTCATCTCTGCAAAAACCTTCTAATCACGATTACAGCCAGAATATCCCATGCACAGATGTGAAATACCCAGTGGGAGGAGAAAAGGTTATGGATTTAATCATCGCTGATGTTATCATCTCAAAACTCTAAATTTTCTTCTACCTCAGACCTTAAAATACCTGGTGCTAACGTTTCCCTTGCGAGTGCTCCCTGATAAGTTGTGAGGGTGATCCAGATACGTGGAATTCATTCTGGTTTGCAGGATCAGGAGGAAAACAGCATTACCTCGTGTGTGCTGTGGGCAGGATTTACCAAGGTGCTGATACAACCACAGCACATCATCTGCCTCAAAGGACCCAGAGGAAATGGGCAACAAATTCCCTCTGGTGCTTTTGAAAATCCAAAACTTAAGGCTACAGTTTCCTTCTTTTTTTTTTTTTTTTTTTTTTTCTTTTTTTTTTTTTTTTTTCTTTTTTCTTTTTTTTTTCTTTTTTTTTTTTTTTTTTTTCTTTTTTTTTTTTTAATATTTAATTTTTGAAATACCAATGAAATGAGATTATTCACGGCTTAGTAAATTGTAGTTGTGAAAAGCTGGTCTGAAATAAATAGACACTGCTCTGAAAATGTCCAAATAGTTGATCATATACACCTGTTTTATCTGAATTTTTACTGAAATGCTGAAAAAAATATTATAGTAATTCAGCTGGGGTTTTTTTCCTCCTTTTCCAGTAATAGCTATGTAACAGGGATTATTAAGTATGCAAATAAGGAAGAATTCACACAATCTGCACTGTTACTTTTTAAGAAGTAACAGTTACTTAAGAAGTTGATGGTGGAAATAAAGCTTTCAGCCTGGTTGTGGGTTTCACTCCAAAACTTTCAACATATTTGAAAAAAAAAAAAAAGTGTTGAAAAAAAAATTCTTATGAAAAAACCTGAGAGGTTTTTTTGATGGCCCATGGAGATTACAAAAGAAAGGCCTCACCCTCCAGTTTATCACTTTTAAATTGTACTGGAGACAGCTGATGATACAATGGAATTCTTTCTAACCTGTTTCTTCAGTGCAGTTACTGCAGCCATAAAGTCATTCAGAGGGAAAAACAATTAAGAGCAATAAGAAAATAAGACCAATATTTATTATCTTAGCCTAGAGGACTACAGGCATTAAAAATATAGTGACACTGTGTTAAAATCATGTTGAAGGTCTATGCTTAAGTGAAAAAGAAGCCAGCAAAAAAGAAAAATTCCACATTTTTAAAGGAGAAAAAGAGTGACTCTCCTGTCTTATTTTATTTGAAAGCAACCCACCTCTACCTAGGTTTGAGAAGAAGTTTAATTTTAAACATATGACAGCTGGTATAGCTAATACACACCCAGTTAAATTAAAAACTTTTTATTTTTATTTTATTTCATTTTGTTTTGCCTAGGAAGCATTAAAATCCTGTATAGTGGAATACTGATCAAAATGCTAGAAAATGTTGACTTCTATTAAGTTATTATGGCTTCTTCTAGAGCAACTCATTTTCTGTCATAACTTACTTTAATTTTTTCAGCTTATATTACTAGATATTTACCCTAATAATATATATTTAAGAGACTGCACAATGAAAACTCTCTCCTATGGAAGATGCTGGGATGAAAATTAGATTTCTCTACAAAGAGCATCTAGTTGCTCAGATGTTTTTTTTTTGGTTTTTTTTTCCCATAAGAGTTTTTAGATCCAATTGGTCATGATGGATTATAGTTTGGGCTTGGTTTGGGGTTTGGGGGTTTTTTTTGTGGGTTTAATATTTAGGCTTTAAGAAAAAAAGCCTGAAATACTGAGTTTCAGTTTACAAAAGAGAGCTGCTGGTGAAATGTTTGTAGAAACATGCAGATGTTGCACATCTGCAGCAAGCATACTGTACCAGCACTAATTTACCTTTACATCCAGATTTTGGGCATGGAGGAGAGTGCAAAGCACCTTCATCTGATGCAATAAGATGAGGAGAGCTGCACTTCTGCCTTTTTGCTGTGGACACTCCAGTCCTGTCCCTCCTTTTCTTAGGGTAGGGGTAACAGCTCTGACTGTGCCAGTCTACCCCGGAAAAATCAAGGCAATCATGAGGTCTTAAATGAAGAGTAAATAACCTGCTCAGGACAGGTTATTTACTCTCCATTTATTTACTTGGAAAGCACTTTGGTCCCTCTTGGTGGGGTTTGGTATCCAACCATGAGTTCCAGCTATTATCTTAAGCATCCCAAAATAATCTGAGGCCTCATTGTGATATCAGGATATTTAATAGGCAGGTCTCCACTTTGGTGAATTAGCAGCTGGAGACAATTGTGGCCTTCTTCTTTCAGTCCCTTAGGGGTAAGAACTCTCCCCACCTTGGCAGTGCCTCCCTCCAGTTGTCATATTTGTTGCATCCAGGTTTCTTTATTTCTGATCCCAGCGATTTTGTATTTGCTGAGTGGATTGAGATTGCCCAGCATTCATCAGTGTTATCTGATGAGTGATTAAAAAAAACCAAAACAAAACAAAACAAAAAAAAACCACCCCACAATCTACAGGATCTTGAGGGTAAATAAAAGAAAATCAGTGGGGGAAAATGGCATGTCTAAAATGACAAGAAAAGCTGAACATAGGATTGGCTGTACTGGGAACAGAACCATAATGTCTGTATAAAGACAGGACTTAACTGAATACTTTAAATACTCCTGAAATGATGAACAGCTGAAAGTCACAGTGAGCCATTTCACCATTATCTTCACTGTGAAACAGAGCCTGGCACTCCCTGGATCCTGAGGGTTCTTTCTCCTCCTCTGACACTGCCAGGTTGATGAGGAGTGTGTTATTTTTAAAGACACCTTCACTTTTCATGCACTGGTTCACATGATGGGCTATCCTCACAGACCATGGGCTCCCTTCAGATTAAATTAAGCCAAAAGATGTGCTGGAAAAGGTGGTCCAGGGTATCTGGAAGTGGAAGCCCTGCAGCACAGCTGTGCAGACACCCTGTTCTGTGGTGCCAGTGTTGCAGATCTGCTCCCGCTCTCCTGTGGTGTCTGTCCGTGTGAATGCTGAATAAATGTGCCTATCTCCCAGTCTCTGGCATTTTGGGCAGCATGGTTGGGTTTTGCCATGTGTTGGAGAACCAGAGAATGGCTGAGGGTGCAATGAATCTCTGGTGATCATCCCATGAACTGCACACCAACACCGAGCCTGTGCTGCGCTTCTA
Organism: Vidua macroura; assembly: GCF_024509145.1. Lineage (NCBI taxonomy): Eukaryota > Metazoa > Chordata > Aves > Passeriformes > Viduidae > Vidua > Vidua macroura. The sequence goes on from NC_071611.1 coordinate 81,061,504, forward strand.
TGCAAATTCTTCCTTAGAAGGGTTTCACACTCAGGTGTATTTATCTTTGTGCTCTCCTTAAATTAATTCTCCTCCAAACCACCCTGAATTGTCTGTAACATCTGAAACAAGGTGGGAAAAGGGAAAAGGGAATGGTTACAGCCCAAGAGGCTTCTTTCAGACACAAGATGCTAAACTGTCTTTTGATCAGCTGCTTGTAGAAATGTACATTAACTGTAGACCATGGCTCTTCTTGTAACCAGTTAATGATCCTCTCAGTTGCAGACTAATTGCCTCTACCTCCTTCTAAATTCTACTGCGCTGAAAAAGCCAGAGCCACATTCTAATCCTGTTAATCACATTCAGCTTTGAAGGGTACACACTGGTTGTGTGTTAATTCAACTTCTCTCCCTGGTAATTTGTTTGATTGCCTGTTACTTGCAAGCTGCACTAACTGAATAAAAGTGTTCCATGTCCTGATGGGAAGTTATGACTTTCATTTGGGCCATTTTAGTGCAGATGTTTTACCTAGAAAATGGTGTAAATTCTCCTCAACTTTCTGCTCTAAAGTAGTTTCAATACAAAGAATGGAAAGCAAGGTAGAAGGTAATGAGGCTACAAAGTGAAAGCTGTATTTCTTTAATTTAAGTAATGATCTTTATTGCCTGAAGACTTCTCATCTGCTTATGAATAAAAAAGTAAAAAAGATGCTAAAAATGAGATGGAAATGCTGGTGCTATATCCCGTATTCTTTTCCTTCATTCCAGCAATATGTGTTGTCTGCATTGTCAAGACCTAGAAACAAATCTATTTATTCATTTTTTTCTTTTTTCTCTTTTTTTTTTTTCCAAAAAGCAAGCCCACACACACATATTCTACACAGTCCTATGTAAGTCTTACTGAAAAAAAACTGAGCAAATGCCAAATTATCTTCCAGCTTCCCACATCATTTTCTGTATGAGAGTGTAAGGCCACTGGATATGTCCTATAAGCACAAAACAATCATTACCAGGACATTTTTATTAACACTGGATGTATGTGATAATAAAGATTTATTGAGATTATACCTTTGGAATCCCCTGAATCTTAATGAGAATTTTTTTTTTCTCCCTGTTCTGAATTTCAATGAGGAGTACTCTGAGTGTCATGGCCATGTTAAATATTTGTGAAATCCTCTCAGCTCACTTTCAACATTTTAAAAATAAACAACTGGTTTTGTGGAGGCATTTTTTCAAGCTAACAGGAGAGACATTGACTTTTAGTATAAGAAGCATTCTCTGCTAAAAAGAGGTTACACTTGTAAAATGCTAATGTCAAAATTATTTATAAAGAGAATCTAAAGTTGACTCTGAAATGTTTAGTTCAAAAGCTGCCTGAAAGTGTGGACCAATTAGTGATTCCTTACCAGATCAGTCTGTTTAGAAAAACAGGCTATTCATTTAGTCTCCAAAATATTCGGAAGCAAGGTCTGGAGACCTGGTGTTTATTAATTCATGAAAGACTTATACTAATTAGCAGTGCTCATTTCCCAGGGGCCCACTTAGGCTGTGGAACCCAGCTCCCCTGCACTCCTTACGGAGGAAAAAAAGTCCCTTCAAGCCATCCATGAAAGCTTCCAAAGCAGGATCCTGCTCTGATTGAATCCCTCTCTCTCCCCACTGAACAAAAAGAGCACAGTTTTGCCTCCCAGGGACACTTCCTTCATATCCTGGGGTGCCCCAACATTGCTACAGGCAGTAAATGATGGCAATAAATTAGCTCGTTCTGGTAAAGCCAAAATTCTTGAGCCATCTACAGACCCTGAAATTTCCCCTTACTCTTTTGGTATCTCAGTATTGAACATTTTAAGTCATTCCTCTCCTTAAAAGGATTTGCTACTTATTATTTGCTGCTGCTTGCTCCAGTGCTGGGATCTGCAGGCTTCCTTTGTTTGATTGCTCTAAACAGTGAACCTTTCCTCTCCTATTCTTATAAATGTACTTCTACACTTTTCTGTCGTTTTCTTCTTTACGTTGCCACAGAATCCCAGGATGGTCTGAAGGGCTGGAAGGGACCTTAAATCCCATCCAGTGCCACCCCTGCCATGGCCAGGGACATCTTCCACTGTCCCAGGCTGCTCCAAGCCCTGTCCAGCCTGGCCTGGGACACAAATCCAAACCCCAGTGTCCATCTTTCAAAGGCACTGTCCAGGACCAGCTGGAGCTGACTTCTCAAACTCGTTTGTTTCTGTTTCTCTTCTCGTGATTAATTTCTTGTGCTCCACAGCACATCTGTTCTTCTGCCCAGCCCCACATTCCATCCAACATGAGTTTGCTCAGGGGTCCCCAGCTTCCTGAAAACCCAGCACTGGATCTTCAGCATCTGATCAGCCAGAGATTCTTTATTTCTTCACTTTCTAATTTCTTTTTTTCTGTAAAAACATGCCAATCATCTGCTTGTGGAGTTCAGCACTCCTTTCAATTTACTGTAATATTTTCACCCTTGAGTCTCTCTTGCCTTATTTAAGGGACAATTTTTAAATGCCGACTTCACAGCCATTTATAGTTTGAAATAAATTCACTCTTTTTTTTTTTTTAAATTTCTTTTCTACTGTCTCGCCTCATTGCTGGAGGACACAGAATGAAACCTCAGTTATACCCTCAAATTTCAAGAAAATATCAATTTTGGTAGGGAGTTCAACTCCTTCGTTCTGCCTCTGAAATTACATTATTAGGTCAATTTACTTTTGTTATTGCATTCTCTTTCTTGATCATTTTAATCCAAGGCATCTGGCCCAAATCTGTTACATTTCAGTGTTGGGCTCAGTTTCAAAAAGAACTGATCACAGACATGCTGACTCACGTGGAAACCACTTGAAAGCTCAGATTTTATTGGGCTTTAAGACTCCTGCCTTGCATTTTTAAAAAGCATTGTGCTAAGATTATAAAATAAAGGGCTCAAAACCACAAAAAATTCAAGAAACGAGAAACTCTGAGCCTTTGAGGTAGAAAAAGAAAGAAGGGCGTAAAGTGAGAAGGAACTTCAGGAGGAAAAGAAGCATGATGGCAAATGTTTTAAGAGACTTACTAAAGCACGTGCTCATGAAGGAAATGGAAAGGCACTTGGGGAATCAGCCATATATTCTGATTATTAGCAGCACATGGGAACACTTTTTAGCTGCAGATCATTCCCAGTGTAGATTAACTGGGTTTTTTGGGGGGCCATGTATGACACTCATCACAAGGGAGAAAGGTGTGAGATTACTCCATGCTGTGCCATCAGGTGTTATCAAAAATAAATTTAAAAAAAACTGGGAAATAAAGGTACATTGATTGACTTAGAGCTTGGAGAAGCAAATTATTATCCATGGTGTCAGCACACAGTGGGAGGACCAAAGCTGCACCATTTTGCTTTAGTGTATTGCAAAACCAGACTGGAAACAGAAAGTGTTCTAATTTTTTATGTATTTATTTATTTTGGGAGGGGGGAGATTTGATGGGTTTTTTAAATTTATTTTTGGTTTTTTGTTTTCTGGTTGAGTTTTTGATTTTTTGTTTTTTGTTTTTTGTTTGTTTGTTTGTTTTGTTGGTTTATTGGGTTGGTGGGTTTTTTTTGGTTTTTTTCTTTTTTTTTTTTTTTTTTTTTTTTTGCTGTTGGTTGGTTGTTCTTTTTTGTTTTTTTTTTTTAAATTTTAAACTGTTCTGTTCAGATTGACCTGCTCATCCCTACGAAGATCACTGGGATAATCACCCAAGGAGCTAAAGATTTTGGCCACGTCCAGTTTGTGGGGTCCTACAAGCTTGCTTACAGCAACGACGGGGAGCACTGGAAAATATACCAGGATGAAAAGCAGAAGAAGGACAAGGTAAAGCAAAGAGAAAAATCAGTATTTTGGTTGTGATGACACCACTGATGGGAGTCTGCAGATTATTTCATTGGGTTCCATATGCATGGGATGCCACAGGGTGGAGTCAGGGTGAATAAAAGAGTCAAAAAACACAGTGACAGTGGTATCACACCCACCAGCACCATGCACCTGATTTAATGCTGTTAAATACATAAAACTTTAGAGTTCTCCATTGTTCAAAACTATTTCTTCATTTAACCCTAGAGCAGAAGGTGTATAAATAGCAGTGTACTTGTATATTTAAAAAAAAAAAAAAAAAGTGTTTCAGTGCATTTTTTTGTAAGTATGGACTATTTTCAGTGATTTCCTGTGAAGCACATCCTTGTTACCCAGCCATTTTGGACAGGGTTTTTTTGGGGGCCTTTTTTCTGGAAATTAATGGCTAGGGTTTCAAATACCCACTGAAAATATTGGTTTTATTATGCTATAAAATAAATAAGAAACATTAAAAAAGTTTCACAACTTCCTCTGCAAATGTTTAACGAGAGGCATAGGGAAAGTATAGGTTTGCTGATTGATTTACCTTGAAGCATTTAATTTTTCTCTTGTTATTCATTATACCTTTCCTTTAAATGGTGTAACACTTTTATACTGCAATTTCATAAAAAATTCATAAAAATATCTGTTAAGAAAAATATTACAGCATATGCATTGCTTAGGGAAATGTTAACCAAGATGACAAAATGTGAATTATTTATTAAATGTCTTAGTAGGGTTATGTCTGATTGAAACAGAAGATGAATTTATTGAAATAGCAGATGGCTGATGCGTCTGATAAAATCTCAGTAAATCTGGGTGCCCAGGGTGATAAATGTTCAGACTTCCACTTATATTTCTTAGTATAAATAAAAATTCTTCAGGAAATAAACTGACATTATTCCTCGCGTAAGTCAATTAAATTAATTTTCTTTCGAACAGTGAGAAAACTTCTGATATGCATCGAAATGTTCTGTGTGAGTACAGGGAGACCTAATGATGAGGAGTTAGACAACTGCATCCACCACGTTGCACAGATGTTAAATGATTGATTAAATGTCATTGATTAGGGGAATGTGTCCTAAATTACTGGATTGAGTATTTGAATATAATATATATATTAATATATATCCTAAATTACAGTATTGAGTATTTGCATGGCTGTATGTTTGTGTCTGCATTGTCAGGGCCTGCTACCCAGATGTGAAACTGTGAATTCCTGAAACCCAAAGGTCATCTCACTCTGGCTTTAACCTAAAACTGAGACTTTCTTTTTTTTTTCCTAAAGGACTTTAGATGGGGAAAACAAAATCAGTTGGTTTATCCAGCTGGCTCAGAAGGTTCTACCACCAATGACTTTTTTTTTTTTTTTTGGATTGTGGATGTGTTTGCTATAACTGGTTGTCAGATAAAAATTGAAAACAAACAGCTCACCTTTGGCAGGCATACCACAAATACATTCAATTTAATGACAGGTAGTGGCTTCAGTACTTTCTACACATCCTATTTTAAATCCCTGACATTTAAAAAGGGAGGGAAAAGTGAAAGAAATGTCTTCTCTAAGCCAAACTTGTGCTTGCATTCATTTTATTGCAAAGGAGAAGTGGGTTGGAGTCCCTGGTGATAACACAGTCACAGCAAATCTAAAAGAAAATGCATTCTGACTTAAAGTACTGTTCCAATCTACATTTGTTTGTACCATTGGCCAAACTAATTAAATTGGTTTTGCCTTCTTCATCAGATGGACTGTTAATTGCTACACACATATTCCATTAGGAACAATGGGAAACTCTTAATCATTGTCTCATTTAAACATATCACACCCTGTATTAATTAACATCCCTGAGAATAAAACTGGTGCATATTATTAGGATTCTTCAACAAGTCAAGATCATTTAAAAGCAAAACAAGATCAAATGCACTTCACTGGAAATTAGAAGTCAGGACTTCTGAATCTAAATTTGTACAAAATAAATAAGTTCACTTGATCTGAGTCTAGACCTCAGCCTTTGATACACAAACACCAAACTGAAATATCTGGGTTTGGGGGTGTTTTTTATCTATATCACAAACACCTAGAAAAGTTAAAAGTTTGATGATAGAGTCTGACTTTCCAGAAGTCACTGAACTTGGCAAAAACTTTATAGGATGTGGGACTCAAAGGGTTTCAAGACAGCACTAAGGCATGCACCTTTTGACCTCCAAAGGCACTGTGGTCCTCTCCTCCTACACCCTCAGCAGAAAATGGGATTCAAGAACCCCCACGCCCCTTCCTGTCACCTTGGAGTAGGTGCAGACAGGTAAATTTCAGAGCTAAGGCTTAATTCATTCACCTCTCCTTCACCTCAGACAAGGCTGTACCATCCTCCAACAGATTATTATTTAATGCATTGCAAGAGACAGATTGTGATGAAAATTCTCTATACAGTCAGCACCAGTGTTTAAATATCCTCTAAAGTGGAAGGGTGGCTTATCCCCCTTGCTGCCATACACCCACCCTGTCCTCAGAGGACACAAAAAATCTGATTTTATCTTCATTTTTTTTCTTTTTGTTTTGGTTGGAGTACTTCAACCTATTTCTTCTTGGTTTCCATCAACCATTTCCTGACTGAAAATGCATAAATTTCTTCAGCCAGGGGAATGGAGTGTCCCCCAGAAATCCCTTTTTCACACCACCACTCCAGCTGAGTGGATGCAGTGCTCCCATGGGATTTGGAGAGAAACCCTGGTCTGTGTGCACTGGGACAGAAATATACATTAAAAATAAAATCACAAGGAGAAAAAGCAATGCTGTACCTCATCCATGAGGAGCAGGAGAGGAACAGCACCACTGGTCCTGTCTGACATTACCACCTTTGAACAGGATCCAGCACAATTTCTTTATCTTAAGGTGAGATTTGCTCTCAAATGTGAGGAAATTGTGGGAAAAAAAAAACAAACAAACAAAAAAACAAAAGAAATAAAAAAAACCTAAAAAAAAACTAAACAAAAAAACAAAAAAAAACAAAAAAAAAAAAAAAAAAAAAAAGAAGTTTTCATAGCAAAGTGAAAATTCTGTCAAATGTTACATCTGTTTTCAGGAGATACAAAAGAGAGGTAAAAGGTAGATATCAAAAACTATCAACAGCAGCAAGCATAAATTACTCATATTTTACCTTCATTAGTTCTATTTATTAAATGAACACCTTCATTTATTCTATGAAGGATAGAACACATAGATTTCTTATTTCTCCTGCAGGTGATTTAGTCACCCTGTACTCATCCTACCTTGTTTAACATCAAAAAAGTTTAGGGGAAAGGTGGCTCCAAAACATTTCAGGGAAAGGAAAAGAGGATGAAAGGAAAAAAAAACAAAACAAAAAAAAAAAAACAAAAAAAAAAAAAAAAAAAAAAAAAAAAAAAACAACAACAAAAAACCTTTTAAAGTCACAGACAAAAAAGAAACTATGGAGATATTGGTAGGCTGGTAATAATGATTTGTGGGTAAATATTGTGGCTTTGTAATGAAATTGTGGCTTTATAATTTAGGCAATTATAAAGAACTTAATCCCATCTGGTGCTTAGCCTCTCACTGCTGATCTGTTTACAGGATGAGTCCTAACAGATCAGCAGATCTCACTGAATTCCTGGGGCTGTTCACTTATCCCTCCCCATCATTTTCAGAAGTTCATTCACAAAGGAGAAAATTACTGGTCTCTTGTGTTATGTTGTACACAATACATTATATTTTACTTATATATTTTTATAAATACATAAAATATCAACTCTTGCACACCGTGTGCAGCCTGCAAATTGGGTCAATCCTTAACAAAACAGTGGTTTGGAGGAGAAGGAAATAGGGTGTTCAGTTTTTGCACTATTTCACATGGAAAAGCTGTTCCAAGAACCGTGTCTCCTGCAGCTCTTTCTCATTCATTTTAAGTAGTTTGGCTGAATTGCCTGGGAAAAATATGAAAACTTTGCCTGTTGCCATCAAGAAACAAAATAAATTACATTGCAGGCTGTCATATAGGAAGAAAATATATTTTAGAAGCAGGACTAGAGCTAATAGCTATCTTGTTTTTCTCAACTAGAGGTCAGTAGCTCACTGTGCCTCCAGAGCTGAGGACATCCAAACCAAATCTGACCTTTTCCTTCTTCATTTTTTTTTCTTTCTTTTTTTTTTTTTCTTTTTTTTTTTTTTTTTTTTTTTTTTTTTTAATCACATTCCACATGTGATTTATAAATTGCACAGCCTGCTGTAGGTAACTCAAGGCCAGCTGCAGAGTCAAATGGCATTTCAGAGGCTGTTTTTTTTACAGGAAGATGAGAACATTTGAAAGCAGCCTAAAGGAGTCTGGCAGTCTGCAGCACTGCCAGTCACCATCAGCCATCAGCAGTGCAATTAACTGCAGGTAGACAATATCCAATATGCAAATGGCCACTGGGTTTGTACACAAAATGAGGAACTAGTCATAATTTACACATTTCTGAATCCAAAGTCCATTGCCAGGGTGAGAGGAGAGAGGAACCTACTTCTTGAAGAAAAGTTAGATCATGTCAGGTTAAAAATCTTTCTGCTGGATTTGCTAATGCTTTTTTCCTGATGATGTTTGATTATTACAATATCTGGTTTACGCTGGTAGATTCAATTCCTACATATAATCTACATACTTGGCATAGGTAATGAATTTTTTTTGAGCAATATTACTTAAATCATTACTATTCGATAGCATTATCTTTTATAATAGTTGCAATTTCTAATCTAAGTGACTTTTTTATCTTCACTGGTTTAAATTTTGAGTGACTTCCACTGCTTTGAGCTGAATTATCATGATTTGTGTCAGTTGAAGATCTAGCTATGCTCATTTCAGGTGTGCCCTCAGCACACACCTCTTCCCCCTGACACCACACCAAAAGCTGGGGGAAGACAAAATGAGCAAAAGACAAAATGCTCATTTTAACAACCAGCCTTGAACTGCTGTAAGCATTTCGGGAGGCAGGTTTGTCTTCAAAATATTTCTCTTTTTGGCTTTGAACCCCCTATAAGCAGAGGACTAAATGCCCATTTTTTTGTAGCACCAACATGTAGATCACATGGGAAAGACAGTATGAGAGTGTTAAAGTATGTTTCATAAGTTTTAAAGTTTTATCTACCTCTACCTGTTCTGAACATGGAGAAATAATAAAGGCTGTGTAAAGATATTCATGGACATGATATGTGTGCACTTTATGTTTAGTAACTGAGAGAAAAAATGACTTTTTCTCCTCTTATTCTCTCCAAAAATGCATGTGCCCACAAACACATCCATGTGCCACCTTTATTCTTCTGAATATTGATATGTTCTGCACTGAAGAAAATTCCACACAGGAGCCATGACTGGATATTCTTTATAAAATATTCTTCTTCTAATATGAGCAGGATTAACTGCTCCATGAAATAACATCTTTAAAATATTCTGCTAGGTGTGAAAAATGTTTTTAAGGTACAGCAGACAACACTCCTTTCCCCAAGCTGCTGGTCTTCAGATATTTCTCCTAAATTATTCTGTCTTACAACAATTTTCTTTTAAAAATTCTAATCAATTTACATTGCCATTATCTGGATTTTCTGCTAACGCCATAAAACATTTTGTTTACATTGAAAAATCTCACTGAATGTTTGAAATCAAGACATTCAAATTGCTTGCTGGACACAAGTATAAACAATATTTGTTTCTATGTCAGACTTTTTAGCAGAGAATATCAGTACCTATTTTCCTGTCCTTCACTCTTTTCCCATAAAGTAATCATGAATAAAGTTATCATATATAAAAGCACAGCAGCATGCATTTTCTGGCTTTTTTTTTTTTTTTTTTAACAGCAGCTGCAAGAGACTGAGCTACAAGGGAGTGTGTGGAGGGTCTGTATGTGTAAAACTGCTAGAGCTGCTGAGTAAATATTCCAGCAAGTTACACCTTTTGAGTGTATGCAGACATAGACATAGACCCTGTAAAATCTGAAACGTTCTACAGCAGGGTTGGCAAAAAGGAGGAGCTTTTTGATCCAAAAAAAAGCTTTTTGTACAAAAGAAATGTCACCTTGTAACGTGGCAGCCACTGGTTTTGGGGAGGGTGAAGCTCTGTCCAAAGAAGGAGCATCCTGTGGGTCGGAATGATGCTTTAGGATTTTGGTGCTTATATTTTTCATGATTTTGTGATCCTGCAGCTCTTTAGTGTATAACTCTCAGCTCCACATTCAGTGTCAGCTGCTGCTGTCCCATTTTGGGCAGACACAACAATTCCTCTCCAGGCCTGGCAATCAAGGACACCTCACTGCCTCAGGGCCCAGAAATGCAAACAAAAGTGATCTGGGGAGAGAAACTTGGGGTGAATGACTTCATTAGCTGAAGCTGTAATTGTTAGATCAACCCCCACTGTGCAAATGGACCAAACTTATAAACGTGTGAAAACCCGTGACCCGTGGTTCATTTTTGGGTGTTGCTCCTGTGGGGGTTTTGCCTGCCCAAAATCTACCTGAAGGCCCTTCAGTAAATATAACCACTTTTAATTCTCTTAATTTTGTCTGTCCTCTGTTTTTAGGTAGTCCCAACAAGGCATCAGTAAAAGTAAGGTTGTTATTCCTCCCTAGTGCCCTTTCCCAGCTCTGAATTTTTATTCTTTTTTTCTGCCCATGCCCTTGCTAGGCCCCACGCCGTTTTTCCCCCTCACAATTTATCTGATCTTTAGCAGCGGTTAAAGGCTGTGGAAGCTGTGCCATGGTTTAATTATGTGCTGAAAGGGGAACTGTGACCTTTAGATGGCTCTGGATGACCCTGCTGTCATTGCCTGTCCCCTCCTGGCCCTGCTGAGGGGACACTGCAATATTGCCTGCTATCGATTTTCCCCACGCCACTTATGGTTTTATAGACATCTACAGTATCTCCTCTCAGGCTGGAGAGACTTATCTGTTTAATAACTCCCAAAAAAACCAACTTCTTGCTGCTTCTTTCTCTGTGTTTGCTGTTTTGGGGTGAGGCAGAGCTGAAAATGAAGGTGTGCACTGGCTGTGTGCACTGACACATTGATAATTTACATTCTGGTCTTTATTTCTTGTGTACAAATCACCCTGGGGTTATTTCATCACTGGAAATTTTTTTTTTCTTTTTTTTTCATACAACATTATATAGTGATTCCAACATCAGCCTCTGAAATCTTAAAAAGTCATGGCAGTCATCAGAGCTATTCTGAAAAAAACTGCTCAGGAACAAATGTGAGGAGTGGTCATTGAGAGGCATCAGCTTTTCAAGGGTTTTAATTACTTTGGTGGCTTATTTAGTATTGACTACTTGGGCATAAAACAACAGGTAGAGTAAAAAAATTACTTTTAGCTACTGAAATAGCTTTTTCTTCTACTGATAAGTCATGGTTTGTCCTTTGTCCTCCCTTCTCCTTCCAAATTCCTTGACTTTATTAGTGAATTGAGGCTAAAAGTAAATGAAGAGTGGGAAAGGATATAGTTTTCCCCATAAGAAATTTGCCATGGGGCCACAGAAAAAGAACAGTAAATTTCTGTTAGAATGTTTTATTTCGTGCAGGTCACATTTGTGCATGCTGGCAATGCTTCCCCTACTTGATATTCCTTTAAATTGATATTCCTGATAAATTTATTTCCCTAAAATCCTTCTTCTGATCTAGCACTTTTGGTTAATTTCTTGAAACTACATCTTGAATTTTGAGGGAAAGTGTATTTCGTATTTGCATAAAATAACCTCTGAGACAGATGAGTTTGACTTCAAGTGATAATGAAATCCTGCATGAGTTAAAAATAAAATGTAATTCTTGTTTTCATGCTGTAAGTAAATTACATAATCCTCCCTCCTTCAGCTGTATTTGTTGCTGGTTTTGCATCACGCAATTTTATTTATCTTTCATATCTATATGCAGATAAGAACACTGGGGCTGTAGAAAAGTTCCTTTGTCTAGCCTAGCGAAAAATATCAACAGAAATTTCACATGCATGTGCAAGAAATCAAGTGGGGGAAAACAAAAACAAAAACAAAAACAAAAAAAAAAACAAAAAAAACAAAAAAAACAAACAAAAAAAAAAAAAAAAAAAAAAAAAAAACAAAAAAAAAACACAAAAAAAAACAACCACAAACAACCAAAAACACTTTTAAGCTTTCCTAGCTGCATTTTGGGTTTTGGAAGGTGCCACTGTAATTTCAACTATGAACTTATGTAATTTTTTGCTACAAATGAAACTAGACTTGAGGTGCAAACCTTGTTAGCCCAAGCTCCTGCTGATTTTATGTATCAACACTGTACTTGGGCAGCAAACAATTTTCCCTGTGCTAAATGATTTTGGTAGTTTGTTGGTGTTTTTTTGTTGGTTTGTTTTTTTTTTTTTTTTTTCTTCCTTAGACTCACAAAACTGATGTTTCTGTGGTCATTTTCTCTGCTACTTTATCCATCTATCAGGACTCCCACACCCTATCATGCTCCCACCTCTCTGATGGCAGACGAGAAGGGGAATTCATCACTTGTAAAAGAGCATCACCCGGGGAGGGGACAGATTTTGTTTGATGTCCTGAAAGGACAGCACTGGAGAGAAGCTTCCAAAATCCAAAGAGGTGCGGCAGGGAGACCAAAATATTTGTGAACATGTCACAAAGGAACCTGAGTCAGGGCAAAAATGCTAGATCAGCCACCGTGCACTTCAAACTCTGATATTTTCCCAAGAACTTCCAGGAAACCTGTAATTCTGCATTAATTCAGTCATATAAGCATTTCTCCAGGAGGTCTATATTCTTCTCTGCATGATGCAAACAACAGTCATTCATTTTAAGTCAAAAAGCCATCAGGTTCAGTTTTTACAAATGAGAAGTGAATTGGCTGACATTTTAAGAGAATGAACATTTCCCATAAAAACTGAAAATAACCCAAGGGGATAATCTGATCATTTTGCCAACAATTGGTGCTGTGGCCTTTGAATTTAAATAGTGGCTGGCAGGGGGAAAATCTGGCACTGATTTATCACAGATAGGAGTTTTATAACTCACTTTTGTGTGGATTAACCAATACAGGTGGAAATAGGATCATAGCATGCAGTGTACTGAGCTAGGATGTTTTATCACAGCCTGACGCTCTTAATTCGTCTGCTGACTTTTGCCTGACATGAGAAGATAATATCCTTGATAATCACCAATTTTAGAAGGGTTTATATGGTTGCATCCCAGCTACATTCATAAGCGATACAATAAAAATTCTTAACTTTAATTTTTAATGTTATTTTCTCAGAAACAGTAACAGGATCTCCTGGGATTAATTTGGGATGGTACAAATGCCAAGTAAAAAGACATTTAATTTTTTAAATGTTAATGATTTCTGTGTAACTTTCAGAGCGTGGCCCTGGTGGAACAGTGGGTGAAGCTTTGAGTAGAAGGCTCTGCCTGCACCAGAGCTGAGTGTGAATGAATCACAAGGTTTAGCAGAGGCAGGGGTTCGTGGAATCACAGATTTTAGTTGGGAGGGGGCCTTAAATCCCACCCAGTGCCACCCCTGCCGTGGCAGACACCTCCCACTGTCCCAGGTGCTCCCAGCCCCAGTGTCCAACCTGGCCTTGGGCACTGCCAGGGATCCAGGGGCAGCCCCAGCTGTGCCAGGGCCTGCCCACCCTCAGAGTGAAGAATTCCTTCCTAAAACCTTCCAAACCTTCTCTTTTGCCACTTCAAACCTTAAGTTTCAACAGCGTTAAAAGTCGTGCGTCCCAACGATAAAAATTCATCGCGGACCCAGCGCCGTCGGAGTTTCACCACAGGCCAGGCCGACCTTAAAACCTCCCCGTTGCTCCCCCGCAAGTATTCTGAGTGGAACTTCCACTAAAACCTCCCCCGTTGCTTCCCCACAGGTGTTCCAGGGGAACTTCGACAACGACACGCACCGCAAGAACGTCATCGAGCCGCCGATCTACGCCCGGCACGTGCGCATCCTGCCCTGGTCGTGGTACGGCCGCATCACCCTGCGGTCCGAGCTGCTGGGCTGCGCAGCTGAGGACTGAGCCCGCCCTGCTCCTGCTGTAGAAGAAGCTTTTAGGATGCTGAGTGGGGTTTTTCCATGAACCAGTGCTCGCTCATTTTTATGGTAGGCCGCTAGCTGTCTTTCGCCAGGAGGTCTAAGCCTGCCCTTTTAAAACGATCCGATCCGGTTTCTTTGCCCTTGAAATCTGTTGGTGTTGTCCCTTCTGCTGTGGAATCATCCTCCTAGTTCTCCTCTGGGTTGTTCACCACCAGTTGAAACGCGTTGAGGGAAAAAGAGAAAGAAAAAGAAAAAAAAAAACAGCAGCATCCTTTTTACAAGGGAAGAGAAATAGTGTGACGAAGCTCATTTGCAGCTTCGTGAACATTGGGCTGACGAGTTCTCCACAAATCATACCGTCATCTTACTTGCAAAAAGTGATACTGCAGCTTTTAGCAATAAGTTTACTTGGGGATGACTGCATTATAGTAATTGTGCCTATCAAACACTGTCAGTTCTTACGACATATATTTTGGGAAATTCTCCACGGTACTGTTAAAAACACGGTACCTGCGATGTTACGAGCTACCTTTCACCACTTCCATCCAGACAGCAGAGTCCACGCACCTGGATGGTTTTCCTAACTGCCCCATTTTCCTTCTCTATTTTGCATGCTGTAGACACGGTCTCCATCTTTTTCTGTTTAGTATCACACTGTGCTGGTGTTGTTTTCCTTGGAAGATGTCAGCTGTTTGCATATGTAACCAAATCAGTGTATTATGAAGCTAATGAGTTTGCCAAAGTTTATGAATTTGCAAAGTTTCTGAGCTTTTTTCACGGAGACTAAGGTGAGGCACCAGGGTACTTGTGGTGCCTCATCTTGGGTGCCCACACATTCCATCAGAAATCCCATTCCAGGATGATTTGTCCAGGGGTGAGCACACAGCCCCAGACTGTGACCTGCCCATCCCACCACTGCTTTCACAAACGCTCCGAATTCCATTCCGAGGAGGAAAATGGGGGGTGAAGGAACCAGGTGCTAAAAGACACACTGGAGGAATGACTCCCTTACTGCCAGGAAACCCTCTCTCTTTAGGCTCTTCCTAAAGTCACAGCTTTCCTCCCCAAAAGGTAAGAGGTGACGTAGGGGCACACCAAAGCTTGGCACTTGTCACCCTCTGCTCCTAAAAATTCTTTTCAGTCACATACCAGTGAGCCACGAGGAGGAAGTTTCCTATCATGCCCCATCTACAGGAATGCTTTCACACACAGCATGATAGCAACCCCAGTTTAAAAATTAGATTTTAGGAGGAAAAGTAGAGAAATAGGGGGGACATTCTCCCCCGTGCCTCAGTTTCCCCTGCTGACTGAGATGACAATACCAACCTTTGAAGAGCAATCCAAGCTCCCTTGGAGTAAAGTGCTCTGTGACTACGTTAGAGCAGCACCTCAGACTAAAAAAGATCCCGGGACGGGGAGTGAGGGGACATTTTATCTGTTACCTGAAACAACAGCACTTGGGATTACTGCCAACGTTTTAATTTCATAACATGCTGATGTGGAGAGAAAGAGAGAATGAGAGAGAGAGAGAGAGAGAGATGCAGCTGCATGTTTTAGCAAATGTCACTGAACTTATACTTTCTGTCACTGTTCCATTCTCACCAAAACTCTGAACTCGGGCACTGCTTCCCAGGCCAGCAGCTAGCTGGCCCACAATCTGCAAAGGGCAAAGTTTACCTTGGAAACAAAATGGTTTGGATTTCGGAAAAAAAACCTGCATTTAATCACACATTCTCCACCACAGACTAAATATATATTATCCATTGAACTGTGAAAGACTCTAGAATAGCAGCCAGGAATTTTACATACAAGAATTGGGGATATAATGGTGGCGGTTTTCTGATAGTGTCACTTAAACTGTCACATTTTAGCAAACAGAACACCCTGCCTCTACAAAATGACTTAATCCTTAAACTGTATTTATACAAGTATTTATTTTATAAGGCTTAGACATTTAAAGACTTCTAAAGAAGAGTCCTGTAAAGGTAAAAGTATGTGTAAGAAATGTTGAGGTCCTGTGCAACACTGCTAAGTTTGTTCTTTATTTTTTACTTTGTGCTGCATAACAAAAGCCACTAGACTGTTACTGTCTTGTCTGTAACTGTGTTAACAGCATTCCTTAATGATGTATATATGGAGTGGTCTTCAAGCAAAAGGAGTAATTTTAAAGAGAAAGTCAATCTTTGGTGGTACTTCTAATGAGAAAAAAAAATCTGAATAATGGAGGACAAGTCTATCCCTACATTATCTGCTGCCTATATTTTGCAATTTAGGCTTTAGGTTAAAAATAAAAAAAAAACAAGAAGATAAAAACTAGTCTTTAGAGTATCAACACACAATACTCTAAGAGGTTTAAATACATTTTCCTATTATGGGAGAGCAGTTGACCCTAAATTTAATTACAGATATGAAGAATAGCGTGTAGATAGTTCACTAACTGACTGTATCCAAAAAACAGAAGGCCATATCAGAAAATTAGACTTCCTAGTTTAAAAACTTGTGTTAATGTTCTTTTGAAATATTTGGTTTCTGTTCTTAATGTTGGTGGTTTTTTTTTTTTCATGTAATTCATCTTTTGCGACTTCAGTTTTGCTTTTGAATTAATATTTCTTGGTTTAGTAAATTAATTGTAACCCCTTCATCTGCATATAGAGTTTTCATGTAACACAGTAGTTTTAATTTGGTATTAATTTTGTGTTGACTATTTCCACCCTCATGTCCTGGGTCAGCTGTCAGCAGTCTTCACAAGGATAATACTTATGATAATACTTCATGACAATTCATTAAAAAATCATATATCTGATGCCCTTACAATTTTAACCTGCATGCTAGGTGTTTTTCCAATTGCATTATTCCTCATGTACCAAAAAGCCTTCCTGGAATGGCATTTCCAGCACCAAATTCTTCTCCCAGTGTCAGCAGTATCAGTCAGAAATAGCTCCTGGTTTAAGTGGAATCCTTCAGATTCAACAAAACAATTGGGAATCAGATTAGGGCATAGAAATAAACTCTTTCCATTTGATTTTATTCTGTTGTCTAGGTGCATACCATTGCCATAAGGGGCAAATTATAAGTTAACACAACTGTTTTCTCCCAGTGAAAGCAACCAGCCCCCAAAAAAACCAGAAGTGCAGGACAGGAGATGTCCCTTAAGAGAGGACGGAGAAAAGCTCGGAAATTTTCCTTCTGCATTAATTGTTAACAATGGCATTGAACAAGGCCAAAAGTGTTCTCCTAATTAAATTTCACCCTGAACCAGTTAAGTATTTGTAGGCAGGCTTCACCTTTATGTTGCTAGGTAATGTGCTACATTTATAGCCTGGGAAATAAAGCACTGGCACGAGGCTCCTTTTTATCGGCGTTCGGGGCCCGTCGCCTCAACTGGCTCTGGGTCCGGGGTTGACTTTCTCTTTTGGAATGGCTTCATACAAATTAAGTGTCAGTTTTGAAGACTAAGGATACTAAATGAGTGTATCTTTGCTATACAACCAATGTGAACTATAATATTCAGTGCTGGCTTCTGATGTGTCAGTAAGTACAGAAGTATCTCGGACACAAACAACCTTTGCAACCTTTCAAGCTGTGTGATATTCAAATGGTTTTGTATATACCTAAATCATGTAGAGCGATGTAAAACCAGTACAACCTTGTCTAGTCTTCAAACTTAACAATAAAACTTTTGAAAAATGAGGTGGTTTTCTTGGAGCTGTTCTGTTGCAACACAGCTTATCTCAGTGGCGGCAAGTGTGGAGCAGAGCTATCACGTGGCATTTTCCTGGATTCATCCACAGGGTCTTTGTGGTAGGTAAGTTTGTTTCTGGAAATATCAGCAGTTGGTGCTGTGCTCCCCTCAAAGTGTTCCCTTTGTTCTTCCAGATTAAAAAAAAAAAAAAAAAAAAACAAAAAAAAACCAAAACAAAAAAAACAAAACACCTATAGGTTTGAATGAGTCTAAAAATACCTTTTTTTTTTTTTTTCTATCCTGCTGCTCTCTGAATGAGCACCAGGAATGTAAAATGACAATTTCATTTCCTGTAAGTCATATTTCCTGGGATATTTATCAATCCTTATCCTCTCTCCTCCACTCCTGCATAGGCAAATTAATTTCTGAGAAGATAAGCAGACCTGCTATGGGATGCCACAGCAGAGCTGGTATTTGCTCACACCCTTGCCCCTTTTCTGTTTTATTTGCTGTACATAGTAAATGCTCCCCAAAATAGTTAACTCTATTTTCTGCTCCATTTTCTGCTCCCCAAAATAGTTAACTCTATAATTTTAATTTCTGAAGAAGCTTAAGGATTAAAGTAGCACATGGAAAAGCCATTCACTCCCAAACCATTTAAACAATTAAATTACATAAAAAAATATTATGTTTACTGAAGAGAGACGAAGCTTCAGTGGTTTACACCTTGAATTAGCCCTTTTGTAAAAATACACATCCTTTTGTTTTATGAGTTTCTGCTTGTGCCCTTTCTCCAAAAATCATCTATTAGAGACAAAAACCATCCACAAGCACTCAACTGGTGACAATGTCTGCCCAACATGCAGTCTCAACACCCAACACTCACCACAGCATGTTGTCTTTCAGAAGAAAAGTCACAAAATTGCAATTTCCCCCTATTACATATCTCTACCAGTCACAAAAAATGAGAATACAGTGCTGCACACGAGAAGAGGAGTATTTTTGGAGAATGATGGCTGAATATTAGCACTTCAGTCATGAATTTCTGCATCTTGAAGCTTTCTGACTTTTGGTTATAAATTGCAACTGTTTCATGAAACATGGGGACTTTTCCTGAAGAACTGAAAAATGTTTTGTTTGTTTTTTCTCACACACTTCATAACATATATGCCCAGGAATTCTAGTGAAGACAACGAGAGAAAATAATGAGTAAATCTCTTCAGAATAGCAACTATTTATCAATGTCCATCTTCCCATATCTGTTGCTAATGAGCTCAAGGGAATAACATGAGCATCAACACACTATATCATCATGAAACAAGAAGTCTCTGATACTTCTGTGGTAAACACAATGACACTTATTTTATGCCTTAGATTTAATAGCAGGAGGTCAGTCTGTTCACTTAGTGATTACTAAGTGGCCTGTGATCACCTAGTCTTAGAAGTAAAAGATAATTTTTAAATAGGAATAAATAATTTTACTGATCCCAAAGTCTTTTCATTCTTTAAATTTAATTTGCATAATTTTCTTAATAGAGAGATACACTTTAGAATGCAGAATGCTGCTTTAGATGACAAATCTAAAATATAAAAGGCAGACTTGCACTTTGTTGTGCAGCTTTATGATTTCATTTACTGCAAATTACCTTTCAGTGATACATATATCATTGTAAATATATATTTTTTAATTCCTCTGAATGAGAGAACATGGGAACATGTCTTGTTCTCACAATTTAGCTTGCTAGGAGTGCAGCAAAATCTATTTTACCAGTGTATGTGATTAAGAATAATTGGTTTTTTATGCAGTTTACATCGAACTGGAATTAGGCTCCACGTGGGAATGTTCAGGAAGCAGGAACCACCTGGTGGAACGCAGGTGGGGCACAGGAGGTGGGGAGAAACGCAGGATCACAGCCTCTTTGTCACAATAATATTTATTTCTGCAGTTTGCCAGCTGATGGGCTGCGGTTCCCTGAGGTCACACTTCACCTGAGGTCAGCAGGCACACTTCTCACTAGGTGGAGGAAACCAACCCTCAAAATACACTGGGAAGAAATCATTTGCATCAGGCTGGAAAACCAAAAGCAGGCTGGGATGCTGTGGGAGGTCAGTAGGAGCTGTGGCGGAGTGTATTGTGCTGCCTTGGCCACAATAAATGCAGTCAAGTGCACAGACTGCATAAAATATACATGTGATGCATTGAGGCGGGATCAAAGGGCCCCTAAAAAGTGACACATGCTACTTTCTGATGGAGGCGTCAGAAAATATGGTGTAAGTGCTGTGGTGTGACACACAGTGAGCTTGCACGAGTCTGGCTGTGATGGATTTACCCTTCTAAAGTTTCTGGGGGAGGGGAGCCTCAGCCACAGGCTCCTTAGGAAGGGCAGGCAAGGGGAAACAAGGAGGGGATGTCACCCCCAAGCAAGAGACCAGCTGGAGTTCATGGAGCTCTGCTGGGATGGGTGAGGAGATGACAAAGAGCTCGCAGGGAGGGCAGGGACAGGTGACAGGGTGGCAGGGATGTGCCACAGGGCAGGGACAGGTGACAGGGTGGCAGGGATGTGCCACAGGCAGGGAGAGGTGACAGGGTGGCAGGGATGTGTCACAGGGCAGGGATGAGGTGACAGGGTGGCAGGGATGTGCCACAGAGTGCAGGAAGGGTCGATGAGCCCCTCTGGGGACAGACAGGAGCAGCCTTGTGTTCACAAGCCCTGGTCCTCAAGGAGGACTTCAAGCACCACAAATGAGAAACATGGGTTGGGTCGGGTTGGGAGAAAATTTAAAGATTATCTAATCCAACCCCCTGCCACGGCAGGGACACCTCCCACTGTCCCAGGCTGCTCCCAGCCCCAGTGTCCAGCCTGGCCTTGGGCACTGCCAGGGATCCAGGGGCAGCCCCAGCTGTGCCAGGGCCTGCCCAACCTCACAGGGAGGAATTCCTTCCTAATAACTAATAACTGAGCCCACCCACCTTTTCTTCTTGACTTCCCAAAAACTAAACCTACCAAGAGGGGCAGTGGTGGCTGTGAAATGGTGGAATCACAGATCTTTTGGGTGGTGAGGAAAGCACACAAGTTTAATGGCCCGGACTTCAGCAGAGAAGAATTTGGCCTCTTCGGGGATCTCCTTGGTCAAGTATGATGGGATTAAGTCCAGGAGGGAATCAGGGCCCAGTAAAGCTGATTAATATTCAATTATCACCTCCTCCAAACCCAGAAACAAAACATCCCAACAAAAAAGAAAATCAGACAAAGATGCCAGGGGTCCCGTGTGGGTGAACAAGGAGCTTGTGGACAAATAAAAACACAAAAAGGAAATCTCTAGAGCATGGAAGCAATCACAGCTAGCCTGGGAGGCACACAGAGAAGTTTTCCAGGATCGGGTTAGAAAAGGTAAAGCCATGATAGAGTTAAGTCTTTCCAGGGACATCAAGGGCAACAAGAAAAGTTTCTGTAGGTGAACAAAAGGAGAAGTAGGGAAAATGGGGACCCACTCTGGAAGAAAATGGGACAACCAGGACACGGGGAATGCTGAGGTAGTCAACCACTTGGCCTCAGTTTCACCAAGAAGTGATCTGGTTACACTGCCCAAGGTGCAGAAGGTGAAGGGAGGGGCTGAGGAACTGGCCAGAGTAGGAGGAGATCGGGGTGGAGGCCGTCCAAGGCACCTGAAGGTTCCCAAGGCCACGGCACCTGGCAGGATGCACCCGTGGGTCATGAGGGAGCTGCCAGGGGAAGGGGCTAAAGCCACTCTTTGTCATATTTGAGAAGTCATGGCAGTCTGGTGGAGGTCTCACTGACTGTAAAGGAGGAAATATAACCCCAATTTTTAACAGGGGACATAAGGGTGGGAGGTGCCGGTGGGAAGGTCGAGCAGATCCTTCTAAATTATGGAAAATTTTAGATCCTTCTAAGGAAAAAAAGAAATAGAAGGATCTAAAAAATTTAGATCCTTCTAAATAATGGACATTATGCCAAGGCACATGGCAAATAAGGAGATGATTTCTGACATCTTCACCTGGCTCTAATGAGGGAAAGATGTGCCTGAGAAGTCTGGTGGGTTCTGTGGTGCAGCTACAGCACTGGGGAATGAGGGAAGAGCAATTGGTGGTTTTCCCTCATTTTTTCCTCTTGAAGGATGTACCTCTATTATTTTTGACATGGAGTAATTCCTTTATTACCAGTGACTCATGCTACTATAACAGGTTCACAGCTTCTCTAAAGTGTGTGTGTTCACAGCTTCTTTCTAAGAGTGAAAAGGCATTAACAGGTAATTTTTGATTAAGCAATTAAAGCATGGGTTGTTTGTGTAAATATGGAGTGTACATTTACATACATATTTATATATATGTATGTATATCTGCATTTTCTACAGGTCATGTCATGTATGTCACACTTCATCTGAGACTAGAGAGAGAAAAGTGGAAGTCGTATTACAAAGATGTTAATTAAGCTCATCAACCTAATCTAGCTGTTCTTCTGATGTGTGCTGATATAATTTTCTTCCATTTAAGAAAAAAAAAACACTGATGAGGATGGGGAAAACAGTGCATCTTTGTAGGTGTTTAATTTATGCCCCCAGTTTGCTACCACAGAGCGGTTTGGGTTTAAAGGCCAAACAGTCCAACCCCCTGCCATGAGCAGGGACACCCTGAACCAGACCATGTCACTCAGAGCCCCATCCAACCTGACCTTGAGTGTTTCCAGGGATGGAGCAGCCACCACCTCTCTGGGAAACCTCTTTCATCGTTTCACTGCCCTCACTGCAAGACAACTCCTTCCTTATACCTAATCTACATTGACCCTTTTTTTTTAGTTTTAAAGCCCTTTCCCCTTTGTCCAGCCAGCTAAAAGGTTTGTCCCCAGTTACCTTTCCTTAGAAGCTCGCATGGAAATGGGCAGCACTACTTGAAAGTCAGAAGTGCTTCTTTATTTTAAAGCCATCTTTTCCCTTTACTGAGGGATTTGCAAGTATTTCATTTTCATGTTTTTCAGGAGCCATGGCTGGCCAGCGACCGTAATGAGTGAGGAGGTTTTCTGGTTCACAAAGATGGGAGTCAGAGTGGCTTCCAGAAGAATCTGACCCAATATTTATGTAATATACATATATAGCACATGCCACTCACCACCTGCATTGGCTGCTCCACCTCCCTGTTCCTTTCCAGCCTCTGAGCCGTGACAGAAAGTGTTGTTCAGCAGTGGCAGTGAGACCAGCTACTCACAAGTGGCTTTTTCACTCTGTAACGGTCACATTCCCCAGATATTTCTGGGAATCCAAAGCCAGGCTTCCAAACCAGAGCAGCCCAGGGGCTGGGTGTGATGTGGTGGAGGAAAACTCGCCCCTGGTCCCAGAGCAGCAGCTGAGCTGCCTGAATGGCACGCACAGTTTACATCTGCAAACAGGGAGCGGGCAGCAGGAATGGCTCAGCAAACATGTCCCAGTTAATCCCTTCATGGCATAAAAAACTGCACTTCAACTGAAACATTTGGGTATTTTTAAAAGCGTTTAGCAATCTATTTCCCTCGCCTGTGCCCACAAGCATTCCTCTGGCCTGCAAAAAAAGAAAAGAAAAAAAAAGCATTTGTGGTTAATTTCTTCTCCAATGAGTTGCCTTCTACTCAGATTCATGTCTGTCATGCATTTAGACTGCCTGAATGGATGAATACTCTCCTGAAGTCAGATAATGGAGTGCCAAATCTCCACAATGAGATGTAGGGTATTGGCATCTCCATCCTGCCAAAGGGAAGGGCTGCCTGATACCCCCTTGGTGCTACCAGAAAAAACAGTCAGATGAGCAAAACACCTTGACACCAAACCACCACTTCACCAAGCTAAACGACCTTGTTTAGGCTGAAGGACAGTGAGATGTGTCATTGGTGCTCCAGTGTGAGTGGTGGTGTGATTTCTGATGGGTGCCGTGCCCCTCCCAGGCACCCACCCAACAGCTCTGTATCCCCAGGGCTCGAAGGAGCACTCCCCGGTTCTCACCTGGTGTCTTTCACAAGTGGTGCCAAAATCGCCCTGCACAGTCCTGTGAAAATCTCCATGGGTAGAATTTGTTGGTAAATCACAGAGCTGCCTTTTTCCCCCTTATTCTGAGCCCTCTGTACCTATGGATGATCCTTTTGGTTGTATTCCCATGCCACAGTGGATCAGCTGAATGTATTGACATTTTTGCAGCCCAGACCGTCTCCTGAACTGCAGCAAAGCAGGGTTTTGACTGAACAGGCAAAGCCTTATTAGCATTCCTTCACTGTCTCAAGGCACTCTGGCCTGGCTCTCCCTGGCCAGACTTCAAACCAGGGAACGTGTTCATCAGGCTGCGCCGGAGAGAGGCACTTTGATAACCTCCCCTTTTCCTATTTATCATCTTCCCCAGGGGACTTTTCCTCTAGCTCTGCACTAAAAATATTGATTGTACCAGCCCTGATCCCAGAGGATCTGACACAGATCCTGGTGCTTGCGCCTCAGCAGTGGGGAAAGCTGGAGTTTCAGCAGTCCTTCCCGGGCTGCCCAGCAGAAACTGAGCTCCCATCAGCACCACTCCTGGCAGAGATTTTAGCAGGGGACGAGAAATGCTGGCAGAGACACGCTGAAGGTGACTCCAGCTCCCATTCTGCCTCAGAATCTCTGAGCCTCCCCGTGGTGTTGGCTTGGCGTTCCCCCCGTGGTTCAGAGCACACAGAAACTGAAGCAAGCGCGGAAGGAGGCAGGACTGGGCTGACCCCTCATGCAGCTATTCCAACCACGAGGCTCTGCGAGCACCACTGCCAAAAACAGCATGGGCAGAGTCAGCACCTCCCATTCAAAAGGGCTGTCCCAACCTGTGCAGCACAGAATCTGGGTTTGTTGCTTTTTATCCAGTTTATTTGGACGGAATAGTCATTATGGAGGGACAGGAGGCGGAAAAAAGGTAGACCTTCATCTGAACTTAATCCCTCAGCAGTCCCGTGACTCTCCAGGTCTCCCAGTCCCTAAGAAGTGTGGTCTGCTCTGAGCAGTTGGGTTTCCCCATTAACTTAAATTAACTTAAATTAATTTTATAGCCAACCTGCTTGAAAGTCTCATTGATTTGACACAATTCCGGCTAAAGTTATTTCAAATGTCAATGTTGCCTTAATGCACATCTCAACCACTTCACAGGGGGCCTCTTCTTTATCTGTTTTCATCTTGAAACAACCTGATTGCAGGCAGGAGAATTAGCTACTTTGGGAACAGGAAAGATCATTCCCATGAATACTAATCCACAGCCTTTATTAAATAGGAGTTTAAGGGGTGGTGCTGAGGTAGGTGAGAGAAGGAGGAAGGGAAAAGAGTGCCTGAGTGCGCGAGCTGGGATTTGAGATATACTTGCAGAAGCAGGAGGAGCAAAGCTGTTGGAGGCACCTTTTCCCTGCCCTCCTCAGGACAGCACAGCCCCACAGAGGTGTGTGCAGGTGTGATGGGCTTTGTCACGGGTAAGTGCTCGGGTTTGCCTGGAACTGCCACGCAGACTGCAAAATGCAGGAGCAGGCACAGCTGCATGACTGGCATCCTTGCCTGCCTCCCCACCATGACCTTTTTTTTCTACTCCTATTACACTGAAGTCTCTCAACTAATTATGCAGGATCTCAGCCTGCTCTGTGATCCTGTTAGCTCCAGGCATAATTGCAAATGAGACAAGAGATCTCAGCTGTGCTGCTCCTTACAGTGGCACCCGTTCTTTGTCCGATGTTAATTATTCCTTGCAGCTGACAATGAAACAAAGACCAAAGAGTTAATTCTGAGTACAATGAGGAAAAAATCAGTGCTTGCTAATACATTCTGTGTTACTCTGCTTATTTACCTAGAAAACAGTGTTTGGTTTTGCAATGTGAATACTTGAAAAACAGGCGCTAGATAAAAGGTGAGAAACGTGAGACACGAGGAAAAACATCAGATTTATTTGCCAGCCAGAGAGGATGTGCCACAAGCTGTTCTCGGGGAAGGCAGCAACAGAGGCACAAACTTTTGTAGGGGTTTTTCTCCCTTGTGCCCGCAGCTTTGATGGTGCCTTTCCCAGTCTGGCACATCCTTGTGGTATCCACCGCAAGATGTGGCACGGGGTGCCTGAAGGACAGCAAGGGAGGATGGCAGCAGCCTCACCACCCCTGTCCCAACCCTCCTAGATAGCCATGGCAGAGGGCAGAGGGAAATCTGCCCCTTCTCTCTGCAAGAGGAGCAGGAATCTGCCCCTTCTTTCCTGGGGAGGCCCAAAGGAAAACCGCGGTGGCGCTGCAGAATGGGTCTGCTGGTGTCACTGAGGCTGTGAACAGCCCCCAGCCCACCAGATGAGGATTATTCCTCCACTGCAATGTCCCACCTGCCTTGTTCTGACACAATTACGTGGGTGAAGGGTGGAATCCATCATCTGAAGCCCCTCTGATTGTGAGAGAGAGCCAAATGTGTGTTTTGCGCATCTGCAGGTGTCCCTTATGCTTGGGCTTCACCACCAAACTCCAAGAGAACAATATTCAGCCTTTCTGTAATTGTACATTATTTGTGTCAGGACTTTCTGCCAGATCCAGCAGTCCTCCAGGGACATACAGGCTTTTTCCTCTAGCCTCTCCAGTGCCATCAGCTCCGTGCTCACCTCTGGGCACAGTGGATTGTTTCGTGCCCCTTTGTTTTCTGTTCTGATTCCATCAGTTTGCACCTCAAAGCCAGTATGTACTGCAGGATTTCAATATATTGTGGACCCTGAAAGGTGTTTGTTGATCTTAATCCAAATTGAGTTGGAAGTAAGGGAGTGGAAATATTAGATATCACCTTAGAGTAGCTTTCCTGTACCTAAAGGGGTTCTGAACAGAGATTTTTTTTACAAGGACATGCAGTGACTGGACAAGGGGGAATTTGCCTTAAAGCTAAAAGTGAGTAGACCTGGATTAAGAATTAGGAAGAAATTGTTCCCTGGCAGGGTGGGCAGGCCCTGGCACAGGGTGCCCAGAGCAGCTGTGGCTGCCCCTGGATCCCTGGCAGTGCCCAAGGCCAGGCTGGACACTGGGGCTGGGAGCAGCCTGGGACAGTGGGAGGTGTCCCTGCCGTGGCTGGGAGTGAAACGAGATAATCTTGAAGGTCCCTTTCGACCCAAACCATTCTGTGAGTCTATAACCAATTTTTATTTTTTTTTTCTGAGAATATTGCCTTGAACAGATGCATCATGCAAATGTACTAATAAAAAATTAAATGTGCATCTAATTCGGGTCTTCCTTTTACTTTCCGTGGTGCAGTTTTAAATTCATAAAGTGTAGCATTTTCTAGTCAAACATTATGCAGACAGCAAATGCTATTAATGCAGAGGATGACTCTTACAGTTTTGTGGAATGCTATGTAATATTTGAGGATAAGTCTTGCTCAATCCCTCTTGCTGAAGCCATTCCTATTCTTCCATCCTTCTTCAGCCATACTTTGAGAGGGAGGGAAAATGAATGTGATAAATGCAGCAAACAATTACCATCAGGAGAGAGGTTATGCCTTACCCTCACAGCCTGAAGGAAGACAATGAATGCAGAACATTTAAGTCTTTTTGCAGCTCAAGTCTCTCTCTAATTGAGGCAGTATTTTGCTCTTTATAAGATACGTGAAATGCGTGTCATAAAATTATGCTCATTATTTGAAAAAGAAAAGAAAGGAAGGAATAGCCTGTATGTGATGAAAAGCACTTAAAAGCTAGAGTCTCCTCGGGGTTTGTTTCTGTAGGTGAAGTTCTACATCATTAATAATAGAAACTGGTGGTGGGGGGAGTAAATTCAGATTATTATTTTCTGCTTCTGATCATAATTCTTAATCACAGACATGTTCGGAAGTGCCTGATTCTGGATATTTCATCTAAAAATGTTGAAGAATCTTTTGAAGAAAGTATATATTCAACATGAACACATTTCTCCTTGTTTCAGATTTTTTTTTAATATAACTAAATGCAGCTCTGTTTCAGTAAATTCAAGCTCTACCTAAATAATAACGGAATGTATATTTTATTTGTGACTACTTACCATCTTTACACAATTTATTGTTCTGAAGTCACTCAGAGGAGAAGGTTTAACCCAGAAACTGTCAGCATGTGTTAATCTTCATTATTTGAAATGCTATACACTTTTTTTTTATTATTAAATATTGAAGAATTCCCACATGCCTGGATGGAAACATTTCCCTCCAAAGTGTAGAAAATGTCTACCACCATTTGCTTAACATTTTCATGCACAGTTGCACTTTCACAAATACAGAAATGAATTCAAAGGGAGGCAGGTTCAGAAACTCAAATGTTATAAAACGGACAATTTGTGAAGGCCGTGGGACACTCAGAAAAAATAGGGATCTATGAAAGAAAACTAAACTGTAGGCTGATCATCAGGAAAACGTCCTCAGCTCCCAGGCTGGTTGGACCACGTGAGCACGACAAGTTCCAGGTGCAGAGCTCGGGGCACGCACCCAAAATTGAAGAATTTATCAGCAGCTTGGTTGGGTTTGGGCAGAACCCAGATGCCACTACAAGAGGAAGGCAGAAACTCGACCCACACAGGGCACAGAGCTCCTTTGCTCTGCCAAGGGCTCTTTTTCTCATTTTTCCTGCTTTTGGCAAGGAAAATGTCATAGATGTGCCATGCGTGGCCAGGCCCTCTTGGTGATTGATCCATGTAGCTAATTATTGACAAAAGGCAGTTAAGCTGCTTCACTTCAGAGGATTTCATTCAAAGGCAAATCCAGCTGCATCCCAGGTGACTGCCACTCCATCCCTGCGAGTGCATGACACAGAAAAGTGTGTTTCATTTCCCCCAGGTGCGGGGGCACTGCCGGGCTCTCTGAAGCACAAGGCAGGATGCTGTGATGCTGAGCCTGGGCTGGCAGTAATTAGAGTGACCCCGGTTTTCTCTGAGCCACTGCAGCTTGAGAAGCACAGCTTTACCTCCCCCGACCTTCTCCACAGCTGCCAGACTTGAGCAAGCACCGTGGGATTAAAACCATAAATTAACTCAGCGACTCCTTCAGAGCAGCATTGATTCAGGAAACATAACAATGGACAACTGCTTCCTCGAAATCCCAAGTCATCAAATAAATGTCTAGGAGACCTTTAATTCAGTGGGTTTTATAATATGGTTTAGCTAATGTAATAGAGACTTGAGCCAGGCCATTTCGAACACATGCAATCCTAAAAAAAAAAAATGTGTTTAAAAAAAAATGTTTAACACAAAAATCAAGTTGTGAAGTCAAAAGGCCAGTCAAAACAGATAGCAATTCACAGTTGTTTGTGAGATCTGTGCATTGTGAATTTTGGAAACAGTTTGGACTGGTTCCACTGCAGACTTTGCTAGTAGTTTCAGTACCAGGTCAGCACAGAATCTGGTGTATAACTCCTCTGTCAGCCCGTTGTAGCACAAAAATAAAAATCATTTTCTTCAACTGGAATACGTGTCACCTCTGATGCATAACCATACAATCATTTTATAAAAGTATTAAGCAAGCAAAGGTTTAATTGATGGCTCTGTCCAACACACCTGCTTTACACAATGTACTCCCACCCTCAGACTTTTCCAAAGCAACGGAAGTTTTCGAAAAATATAGCTTAAATGCACTTTACACGCATAACATTGCTCAAATATAGCCACCCGTGAACAGTGAGCCCATAAATCTTGCTCAAACAGGCTGTTCACAAAAAAAAAAAAAAAGAGCGGCTCAAGGTTAGCCCTGCAGAACAGCAAACTGTGTTTGTTCTTCACGAGACCTTCCTTCAAAAGTATCCATACCAACAGCTAAATTCTCCACCTCTGCCCTCCTGCACGCCTTGGGTTAGCACAGAGCCCTCGAAAGGATGAGTCTGGGGGGGAATTTTCAGGCTGCTGACAGCACTGTCAACGCTGGAGCTGGGGGCAAACCCTCCAAACCAAAGCACAGCAGAATTCCTCCAGCGCAGGTGAAGACCAGTGACCTTCATGCATAATGCAGGGTCCTGGTGCATTTCTCCTGTCCACCAGGCTGGACGTGTGTGCAGGTCTGGAAATGTCAGCTGTAGGAACCTCTGCAGGTTCAGGAGAGACGTGGTGCTGTGGCTGAGCTGCTGTGGGAGGCTGGGGCTGGTGTGGACCTGTCACAAAGTGCCATCAGGGTGGGGGAAGAAACAGAGCTCCTTCCAGAGTTCTCAAAGTATTGATTTTGATGGTTTAACTGGGCTCTCAAAGTGTTGATTTTGATGGTTTAACCAGTTTTACACCAGGGTCACCTGGGCTGGCTTCCACTGCGCTGCTTTGATGTTGTGCTGTCATGAGAAAAGTTCTGGTATTTCCCTTTTCTGGACAAGAACATCTGAATGGAAAATGGCCATGTGGATGGTGTTGGGAAGAATAAAGGCAGGCTTCTGTTTGGGTTTTTTTGGGGTTTTTTTTTGGTTTTTTTTGGTTTTTGGTTTTTGTGGGTTTGTTGTTTTGTTTTTTTTTTTTGTTATTGTTGTTTTGGTTTTGGTTTGTTTGTGTTTTTCTTTTGGGTTTTTTGGTTTTGTTTGTTTGTTTGTTTATGTTTATGCTGTTGTTGTTTTTTTTGTTTGTTTGTTTGTTTAGTGAGATGGAATCTCTGATTTGGAAAAATTGATTAGTTTTGCTTGATCTTCCCCACATAACGCTGAGGATAATTGCTAAATATGTTTGTCTTGGAATCTTTGTGGTATCAGAGTTCACTCTGCTTCATAGTCCCCAGTTCCTAAAGACAAGGTGCTCAGAGGGCACACGGTGCATTTCTCAACCTTTGACAAAAAAATAACATAGCACAGCTTGAACAAGACTACTGGAAGAGATGCAATTCAAGAGATCCTTTCAATTGTCACCATGATCTCTTTTTGCATGAATATATTATGCTTTTAAAACCTTTTTGGGAGATAAGCATGCAATTTAGAACTATAGGCAAGTAATGGCAGAGAAAAATAAAGGGGATGAAGGGAATGCTGGAATTCTAATAAAGGGGGATTTTGAACAGTAGTAATTATATGGATATGACAGCATTTATATGGGTTCATGAGATGTAGGGTTTTACCATTAAGTTGTTATAGAGATGATCAGGAAGTCTAAGAGAAGTGAAAAATGCCAGCTCTCCAGTTCATTTATTTCCTTAGTTTACTTATAATTTACATTTTTTATTCTCTTTCACATGCTTTTATTTTTTCCAGTATCAAAGGCAGGATCTTTCAGCAATTTTTTTTTTTTCCTGAGTTCTGGACGAGACACAAAAATTCCAGTGTGCATTTAACCAGAGCAATAAGAGAAGGGGTCCTGCATGCACAAAGAAATTGTAATGACAGTGAAAAATCCCCTTTGCACCTCACTCAGCTGCTTCAAATGAAAACCATTTTCCACTGCAGACTTTGCTAGTAGTTTCAGTACCAGGTCAGCACAGAATCTGGTGTATAACTTCTCTGTCACCCCGTTGTAGCACAAAAATAAAAATAATTTTCTTCAACTGGAATATCTGGGTGCAGCAAATCCAAGGAAAGGTGCTGGCAGCTCCTCAGAGGATGAGAAATAACCCTACTTCACTAAAATTACTCTTGGGTGTGCAGATACCTCTCTAATTCCTAGCAATGAGGGCAGAATAAAAAACCTGAGATTAACAAAACTGGTAACATAAGAAATCTGAGACAGAAAGAGAAGTGAACATTGAATCACAAGGTAATGACCTCACAAGTAGCAGAATGAGTGCAGAGGGGAGAGAGTTTCCATTTCAGCCACACAACAAGGGAAATTATCCACTCCTTTTTTTTTTTTTTTTTTTTTTTTTTGGCGATTTCTTCTTTAATTAGAAGGTCTGTACCTATATACCCCACACTCCTGTAAATCACCTGCCTGTCCATCTGTCTGAATATCCATCCAGCCCCAACATCTCCTCCCTTTGTTATTACTCACAGCTGTCCCTAAGGGTACCGTTGGAGCAGATAATTTCTGAGTAAATCAATATATTTTAGGGGTGAGCTTTCATGCAAGTGACACTAATTATCAAGAAATAACAAAACTGCATCATTAAACCACCTGACCATATATATACTGTGCTGTTTTATGTTCCATCGTCCTCTGAGTGCTTCTGCTGGTTCCAGTAGGTGTGTTGTTTTTCTTCTCATCACTTTTCCCAACAGATAAAATTAAACTGTCTCAGCCTGAGAAAAATTATGAAACCTGCAGCAGTGAATAATCAGCCCTTTCAGACAGAAGCAGCCGTGGGGACATTTTAAAAAATTTCAAAAAATTGTCACTTGCCAGCTGTGGTGGCTTCTTGCTTTGCCCACCAAGGAACCAGCAGAGTGTACCTGCTCTGTTTTCACACATAATCCCACGAGATGGGTTTTGTTGGAAGCAGATGATTATTTTTAGCTTTATTGTCAGAGCCATAGACAAGATTTCAATATTACAAAGGAGGGGGTAGTCTTCAGTGATAGCACTGTGCTAATTGCTGTCAAAATCTGATTCTTGACAGACAGAGGTGGCTTGAGAAAGAAAATAAGCGTGGAGCCAGGTTTATTGATGAATTGCTGATAAGCCCAAAGGTCTACCTTGTTTGGACAGCACCCTCCAGACACTGGGGGGGCTTTCAATGCTCTTTATCACAGAAATACTTGTTCTACAAAGACAGAAGGGAAAACAAAAAATGCCCAGAAGCTTGTAAAGGAGCACAGCTCGTGCTGTTGAGTGTTTGACAGTGGGTGTTAATCCTTTTGATTTCCCAACAGCAACCTTCCAACATCCTAGCACATTACTGTTTTTCATGGCACTTTTTAATGGTCTTCTGGTAATTTTCTCTTCATGCTTTTCCCAATTGACCTGAGTTATACATTCCAGGCCAAGTTTTATGAGCCATTATACGAAATGCTTCGCTAAAATCTTTACATACAATCATGTTATGCACTTCTTTGCGTTATTGTGTTCTGTACTTGCTAATGCACAGATTTTTTTGTTGGTTTTTTTTTCCATGCCAATTGCTCATCTGTGACTAATCATCCACTTCCAGCTAGAGATTAGAAAAACCCACTGTCTCGATACATTTCAAAAATAGCTAAAAAGAACAAAATAAGTCAAGTGAAAGTAGATAATTTCTTTTCCTCAAAGACTGAATACATGAAGTAATTCTCATTTAACATCACGTAGCTATCTTGCAGTACAGTCACTTAGCTGTACACTCCACCTCAGGCTCACCCAAACTGCAACTGGTTACATCATAAGCTGAAAGATCATAGATTTAGATGGGATATTGGGAATTAATTGTTCCCTGGCAGGGTGGGCAGGCCCTGGCACAGGGTGCCCAGAGCAGCTGTGGCTGCCCCTGGATCCCTGGCAGTGCCCAAGGCCAGGCTGGACACTGGGGCTGGGAGCAGCCTGGGACAGTGGAAGGTGTCCCTGCCATGGCTGGGGTAGAATGAGATGATTTTTAAGGTCCCTTACAGCCCAAACCACTCTTTGGTATAAGCACCTCCGGCAAAGCGCTGCTTCTCTGCTTCAGGTTTGCACTGGGTCTGGCATCAGTAATAAGCATTAGATTTGTCTTAGGCTGCAAATGCAAGATGTGGCTGGGTGTGTGTATTCACCATCTGTCAGAGCTGGGCAGTTACCTTCTGTTCATTGGGCAGTTTTTTCTTCATCTCTTCCACAAACCAATCCTCCCTCCAGGAGATATCTTCTGTTAATGGGCTACTAATTATTATCTTCTGTTCATGGGCCATTAGTTATTAATTATCTTCTGTTCATGGGCCAGTGAGTGTCCCTGCATGGCTGAGAAAATTCCATCATCCCGTGGGGAGATGCTCCACCCAGTGGGAGGAGCCAAGCATTCCTACCTGGATACAATCTGAGGCTTTGGGACACCACAGCAGCCTTTGCCCACTGCATTCCCAGAGGAGCAGCTTTCTTCCCCACTGCATTCCCAGAGGAGCAGCCTTTGCCCACTGCATTCCCAGAGGAGCAACTTTCTGCCCCACTGCATTCCCAGAGGAGCTGGAGCTTCAGCCCTGGAGCTCCAGAGGAAAACTCCAGCCTTGTCCAGGATCCTGCTCCAGCAGAAGCACAGCTGGCACTGCAGGAGGGCTGAGCCACCATGGAATGGCACTGCTGCCACCACCCTGACCCACAGGCTGCAAGGGCCTGCTCTGACTCTGGCAGTGCTGTTTTGTACTACTGGATTTTTTGTTTTATTTTTATTTTTTCCCTAATAAATAACTGTTATTCCTATTCCCACATCTTTGCCTGAGAACCCCTTAATTTCAAAACTATAATAATTTAGAGGGAGGGGGGTTGCATTTTCCATTTCAAGGGAGGATCCTGCCTTCCTCAGCAGACACCTGTCTTTTCAAACTGAGACAAGATTTCAAAACAAACCAGGGATATCCATGAAATTATAACTGACTTCCTGCTTGTGGAGCCAGGTGATGTAGAACCTTTCAAAGAAAATAACACCTGGCATCTTCAGCGCTTGATGTCTCAAACCTGGGCTGGCCAGTGCTCAGTAGGGAACAGATGTGCAGAAAGAGAGGAATGAACTGAAGGTCACAAGAGATAACACCTTGTGTTTTTTAAGCCTATAAATCTTTGGGGTTTTCTTCTCGTTATCCAAGTGATTGTTTTTATCCATATCTCTGAACAGAAACAAAGCAGAAATTCTTATGGATATTCTGCTGATTTGTTTCCCTGATCATTTCCAGGGAGTATTTTTACTGGACGTACTCAACACCAACACAACAGAGAGTTCACCAATGTTTTCTAGATTGCCATGTGCAGCCCTGAGCTGCTGGGCTCCCTGGAGGTAACTCATCACTAACAGTGTCTCACTGCAATGTGCCCGAAATTCAAGCAAATTCATCACCAGGGTGATTCTGCTGCTCTGAAGACATCCCCAAAGATACTGCATAAATGCATTTTTAAAATTCCGACGGGAATAAATGTATGTGACACACAGCTCAGGTGACTAGAAGTTTAAAAGCTATTACTTTCCATCATTAGTAATCCCCAGGGCTAGTGCATTCAGCTGTGAAGACAGTTTTGTACTGGCACTGACACAAGGTCATCATGAAGAGATTATTTTCTGCGGTGCTTAGCTGGAGTTTCTTTCCCCAAATTACTTCCATGGCTACAGGTAACTGTGTTTTTTATCACTAGGAAAACAAATACAAAACAAACAAAGTGATCCAGGCCCAAGCTCCTGTTTGCTCTTCTCAGACCACTGAATGTCAAGAGTTTAAATTTCTCCAGAAGTAGAGATTTCTGAGTTTGCATTCTTCAAAAGCCACTTTCAAATACTCAGTATAATGTATTTATTAGTGTGGCTGAAATACTTCAGCAGATACAAAGAAATTGCCTATTATGTACCAATTTATTAGTTCATTTCACATTAGTCTGTGATTTATACTACATAGCTTCAAAGGGATGACAGAATAGAAAGAATAAAATGATGAGCTTCAAAATGTATTATGAAATGGACCAAAATAATAGTAGTTAAAAGATGACTTTAAAAATATCTCTCAATGCCTGTGCAAAGAAAATTGAAAGAGAAAAAGAAGGATAATTGTAGTATCTCATTTTAAACATGATTTCCCTTGTTTGCATTCTCCACCAAACCAACACAACCACTATTTATTCTCATGACATCCAACAGGAAAAGGACTGGAAAGGTGATATTATTGTTGGTCATTGCTCAGAGAACTGCAGTGTCTTGACAATTTGTTGCATTGCAGAATTTCAGCTTTTCCTTTTTTTTTTTTTTCCCCCTTTTGTAACACAGAAGCTGTGAAAAGCAACGCTTTTGTTATCCTGGTGAATTCTGAGGGTGCACGGCTGAAAACCATAATGGAAACACTGTCAATAGCAGCAGCTTGGAGCCTCCCATGTGCAGAGATCATTAATGTGTTCACCCAGCCTGTGAGGCACCAGCAGAAATAACAAATGTTAATAGAGTTTTACACAACCTCACGGGGACATCAGCAGGGCATGGAGCACCTGCACAGTCCAGCGTGGAAACCTTGAAAACTCAGAAACTCAGGTCGTTCAAGCTGCTGTGCTGGCACAGAATCCTTGTTTCCTGGAGAATAATTACTGGTTGGACAGCTGCTGAGGTTCTTGTGGGACAGGAGCTGCATGGGGGACAGGGAAAGGGTAACTGTGGCACCGGCGCAATGCCCAGGGGGAAGAACATCCCAAAAGGAGCACAAAGGAAACCTCCAGGAGGGGAAAAACAGACGTTTCCTTCTTCCAGTGCTTCTCTGTGAGATCATTCTTGGCCTTGACCCTGAGACTTCCCCTTCTTGACACGCCATGGTTTTGCACAAGTATAACCCGCTTGCGCACATAAATGCGGTCAACAATTTTTTTTAAATAATTTTTTTCCCAGATATTTTGTCCTTTGCGAATTTGTCTACCACAGAAAGCCACCCGGGACACAATCCATGGCACCTTGAGTTTATTGCAGGTTTTACCACCTTTGTGTACAGCATTTTGCCTCCTACACAGTCAGCAGTTGTGCTACACTGTGTTTAACCCTGCTAAACCACTAACATTAAATGTGACAAAAAAAAAAAAAAAACCAAAAAAACAAACACAAAAAAAAAACCAAAAAAAAACCCACAAAAAAAACCCAAAAAAAACCAAAATATAAAAAAAACCCAAAAACCAAAAAGTCTTAACAGAGGCCACTAGTGAAATCTTAGACTAAGAAATATGTCTGTGTGCACATATATGAAAAAGGAAATGTGCTGTGGAATGTTTCAGTTGGAATATTTCACTTAGGAATAAACATTTGTCTTGCTGTATTTGGGTTCTGATAAAACACTAGGGGAAAAAAAAAAAGCCAATCTTTGGTAACAAGGAATTTTAAATATTAATAGGTATTTTCTGTTGCTACTTTTCCTGCCCTGACCTTCTGTGTTATCTGTTTCTCTTTGGCTGGAAATATACATTTTCAGGCTGAAGTGATACAGGATATAATTTCAAATGCCTTAAGCCCAGTACGGATTTCTGTCTGTTTTCTACAGAAACAGAGTAAGAAACACAAGGTGAAATTGTTTATAAGCACTTGGAATAGCTGATGCTGTATTCACAACATCCATCCCCTGGAAACAAATTTCAGGGCTGACAAATGCCTCTGTTTTTTGGTGGTCAATGGCAAGGGAATGAATTCCACTCAACTCACGTGCACAGAATATCCTTCATTTTCAGATGCTCATTGGAGCACTCAAAATCCTTAGGAAGAAAATCTTCCCCTTTTGAAATATATTTAATCTTTTTCCTCAAGGAAGAATATGGAGGGAAAATGCCTCTCGTGGAGTCACTAAATTAAAACTTATGTGGCTTATGTTAGACAAATTGCAATAATCAAAATACGCAGTAGCAATTTTGAGTTGCTAACAAAGATTATTATAAGGACCTGATAATAAAGCAAGGAACATGACACTATAAAGTTGCTTGAAGGCATAAATATTTTCAATTTTGCAGCTAATCATGGCAAAAATTAATTTAATTTTTTTTTTTTTTTTTTTAAGGAAAACCAAAAAGAACAGCAAGGGAGTTGCAATGAGGTGTTCTTTAAGGCCCCTTCTGACCCAAACCACTCTGTGACTCCATGATTCCACAAGAAACAAAGCTGCTAGGCTTTTTTTTGCCAGCTAACTCCATTCTCCTACAGAAATAAAGGAGTCAAATTTGCATTATGGGGTACTTTTTCCTAGTTTAGGAATCACAAGTGTGGCTTCTGCAGCTGCCTCAGCAGATCTGGGTGTTCAGAACCTTCCCAGGATGTGTGACTTGCACAGAGCTGCATCTCAGGGAAGCTGTGCAGAAAACTCTGCAAGTCCAACTTAGGGAGGTAACGTTTGAATTGAATATAATTGTGCCCCTCTAGGCATAGAAGTATCAGCTACAGCTTCCTGAGGCAATAATTAAATTAATGCATAGTGAAAATTCATTTGTATTAATGACTAGTACATTAAGAAGGCATTAACATTACATTAATTTTAGATTTTTAAAAAATCAGATATTATGAAACTTTAGAATGTGACCTGTACTTTATTTCTTTATGAAGGTCTGTGTGACTTTAGACAAAAAAAAAAAAAAAAAAAAAACCCACAGGTTTGATGAAAAGGCATGATTATGCTCTGAGGAGATCTTGGAATTGACCATTCCAAGAGAAAAAAAATTCTAGGACGCCTCATAGAATCATGGGTAGAAACTGAAAGAATAGCTGTGTAGATAATGAGAACCAATTTTTTTTTCTTTTTTTTTTTTTTTTCCTCCCTAGCAAGTACTTTTTGCGAAATCTAGTTTCCTCTATGGAAAATCAAAATATCCTTCAACACCACTATGGAATTTGCTGTATAGCAATGGGCAATAATATGATTGGAAAAATAAAGCAGTTCAGCATTAGGATAGTTTAAAGGACTGATGACAGACAAACTTTTAAAAGAGAACTGTTGATTCATCCCCCCTGGAAGAATAAAATGTGGCTCAACAGAGTTGTGTGTTGGCTGTCTCTTGGAGCAGGGCATCCAGCTGCCTGATCAATAAAGGCCATGAAAAGAGACACCAAGGAAACCTGAAATCTAAAA
This sequence comes from Vidua macroura, assembly GCF_024509145.1. Classification (NCBI taxonomy): domain Eukaryota; kingdom Metazoa; phylum Chordata; class Aves; order Passeriformes; family Viduidae; genus Vidua; species Vidua macroura. The sequence continues at coordinate 81,099,633 of NC_071611.1, forward strand.
TGCACGCAGCATCTTTAGCAGTGGGGATGAAAGGAAAAAGAAAAAATTATTAAAAAAAAAAAAAAAATTCCTCCAACATCGAAGCAAGCAGGAGCCACTGTGAAGCAGCAAATGATATCCCGATGAATTCAGATCACCTGGTGTTTCACACAATGTGCATTATGTCTCATCCAAAGGCAGGAAGCTGTCTCCAGCAGCAAAATGACCCCTGAGCAGACCTGTGGATTGTGTCACCTGCAGAGCACAGCCACAGCCGTCATCCTCCAAGCCCAGAGGGGCAAGCAGTGCCCAGTCTGAGGAAAAAGCAAAAAAGCAAACACAAAAAAAATTGTACAAGAAGGAAAAAAAATACTTTTTCAGCTCTGTGTGTGACTGTGTGTTGAGACCAGTCTCATTGAAAAAAAAAAAAAAAAAAAAAGGTATGATTGGGGGAAAAAATTATTGAATAGTTTGGAAAAGATTCAGATAATGACGATGTGAAATGCAAGGTTTGGGAAGCTCATTTGGAATGGGTTTGCTGTGGAATGAAGTTGAAATGAAGGCTTAAAAGAAGTTTGGTGATGGTTTGCATATAAAAACAAGAGGCAAGAATTGCTTTGAAAATGAAGTGCCTAGAAACCTCCTGTTACACTGGTGAAACATATATTCACTGTTACATATTGGTGAAAGGGGACAAGACACAGATACAAGAAGGAGAAAGGGACAGTGATGAATTTACAGCATTGAACTGTTAGAAAATATAGAAATGTTGCCACTCTCTTACAAACATGGACATTCAGGATATTTCTGTGGACTTCTGAAGTGCTGACTGGAGTGTAAATAACTAATGTGTGTAATTAAGAATGCCCAACCTGCTCTTAGCTCTGCAAAGAAACACATGAGCCATTGAAGATAGCCATTGGGCAAGGCAATAACTCAATATAACCTGGAATAAGGGTTCCAAATGTGGGGTTTGCTATACCATTTTTGAAAAACAAACCAGCATTTTAAACCCTTGGAGAGCTGCAGCTGAATGTTCTTTGTAGCCGTGAATGAAAGATTTTTGTAGCCATGAATGGGTTAGAAGCTCCTCTGACTTTTGTGAGATCCAACCTTTGAAATAACCTGTTTTTAAAACATCATTTTCAAACCAGGACATGGGAGCTCTGCTTGCTCAAAAATTATTACAAAGTCCTCTACTTGAGCTCTGTTTGACAGTTGTGAAATCCCAAATATATTTGACTGAGACAAAATTTGCCCTGCGTGACTCATGTGATAAAGCAGGGGAGGTCCTTACAGAAAGGCTTTAGTGCAATCAACCAAAAGAAACACACTTTTCTTGTAAATAACTCCTTTTTATGAGCTGTAGGTTAACATGGCCAGGTTGTCTCCCCATCGTGTTGAATTTGGAGCCCACAGGACCCTCAGGTTTTGGCTGCAGCATTTGAGAGTCCACCTCATCCACCTGATTTTCAAATGCAATTTTATGTTTCTTTATCACAGCAGGCAAGTATAATTCTTCACAGCAGGTAAGGATAAAAAATATAAATATGTACACACATATAGGCTTGAAAAATGAAAATTTATGAGCTGTATGAGTGCTGACATCACTCAGCATCCACTGAAATCAATAATTGCACTTTCAGTGGGAGCAATCTGAGGCCAGTACTCTGCTTTCAAAAGATTTCTTCTTGATTATATGTCTTTCCCCTTTTATTTTTTTTGTTTGTTTGTTTTTAAATTACCAGATATTTAGCCATGTCCTGGGCAGGCTTTTTTTTTTTTTTTTTTTTTTTCTACAGTAAAGGGACAGAGAAAATTGCACTGTGTTCTAAAATATATTTGGTCGTGGTTACCTTAGTAGGACAGCTGGGATTTTTAAGCTTAGCCAAAAAAAGAAAAGGCAAGAAATCACAAGACCTTTTCCTTGCAACTATCAATTTTATGTCATAAATAAGCTCTACAAAAAAATACTTTAAGCTACTAGAAAACAACCTTAATATATAACTCATCCTATAATAAAGCATTCATTTAACCAAGATGTTTTGATGTGTTTTATGTAAATAAAATATATTGGGGATGTTTCTCTATATTTGCAATTAAACCTCGTGCTCACAACAGCCACATGAATAATAATAAAACAAAAAATGCAAGGAATATATTGAATGACATGAAGGCAATAATGTGTTCCTTTATTACAGGGGAATTTACTTCTTACCATCCCCACCTCCTCCCCCCCCACAAAAAAAAGCCCAAAACACACCAAAAAAAAAAAAAAAAAAAAAAAAAAACCAACACATAAACAAAACAACTAAAATAATATTAATTACTTGAGCTAACAATTTAATGAATTACTACAGAGGGTGACAGATTGTGTGGATTCCACTCCCCACTCCAGCACATTTAAAAGCAGGACTCGTGAACATTTAAGAAGCTAAAATGTAAAAAATTATTAAATCAACACTTTTATTAAGTACCAAGACTTAATATAAAGAAGAAATTTCCACTAATGGGATAGCTCACTAGAAATTATTCTTCTGGGAACTAAGGCAAAATCTTCAGCAAATAAATATTGAAATGCTATTGAGGAGTTTCTGTTGGTGATTGAGAAAAAAAAAACAGACAGAAAAAAAAATTATTGAAAATGCATGAAACCTCACCTAAGATTTTTGATTTTTCCTCGTAGTTTTTATTCTTGATTTTTTTATTCTTGATTTTTCCTTGGAGTTTTTGGGAGGTTAGCCATAAAACACAAAACCAGGGAAGATGTGTTGCATCACGTGTGAGACCCCATCTGAGAACAGGTATATTTCAATATTTTCATTTTCCTAGGCATATTTGCTTACAGGAAAAGACAACAGGCCTCATGACACCTGAGGCTGACATCAATCTAATCACCCTGACTGGAGAGAGTCAAAAGTGCTGCTGAAAAGGACAAAAACCACCTGAAAATTATGTCAGAACCCAATTCTGGCTGCCACTGGGGGGGTGACTCCAGAATCACAGTGGTGGAAGTGTTTTCAAAAATTGCTTTAAAAATTAGTGTTTTGGTTGTCTTTCTAATAATAGCTTTTCAGTTGTGAAAAGGAAAGAAAAGAAAAAAAAAAAAAACAACAAAAATTACCTCATTGTTACCAAAACGTGTGTCTAGTTATCCTCCTTGCTTGTCCTAGGCACCAAGAATAATATAATTCGAGGCATTTTAGGCTATTTATGAACTTTAAATGCCTGAAATACACTGAGTTTAGGTGAGAAACAGACTACCTTGCTAATGGTTGCAGCCCATACATGATTAGAAATACAGTTAGTTCTGCTGTTTATTTGCAAAACTTTTTTTGGTTTGTTTTTTTTTTTTTTTTTTTTTTTTTAATTTATTTTATTTTATTTAGGAGACTTTTCTGGGCTGTGCTCTGAGTCATTCCCTCTCTATCTCCAGGAAGTCACACTGTGGGGAATTCAAGGACCCTCAGATGCCAATCTATCACCCCTTCTGTCTCACAGAGCACGTTCCAGATCTGGGCTGCCCGAATAATTTATTATTAAATATTTATTAAATAATTAAATATTATTTTTAATATATATATATATATATATATATCAAATATTATAATATTGAATAATTATTTATTAAATCATTTATTTCACACCAGTACAGGTTTCCCTGTCCCTTCCCTTCCTCTCCTGCTGGCTTCCAGCAGAATTGTCCCAACCATTCACCTCTCACAGGTCACTTCTTATCAGGTAAATATGCCCTTGCAGCTTTGCCCCTTCATAGTTAGGAAAATTTTATGCCTCAGGAGAAAAAAAAATGCCCCTTTGGTGGGCGTGGTGTAGTCCCTGGAGGCTGAAACACTCATGGAAATATGATTTCAAGGTCCATGTACAGCATCACTCACCTGGAGGATTCCAGCAGAGAGAAAACATTTTAAGAGGCAACATTATTGAGGTATTTCATGGCAGGAACACCTTCTCCAGAGCTCTCCTCCCTGCCAAAGTCCTCAGCTGTCTGAAAATCTCCAGCTTCTCATCAGAAACGTGACACAGTTTTATTATTTATGCCTTACACATATTTCTGCGCCAGCTCGCTGTCACAGCTGGAAGCTCCATGTGAAGTGGCCTGGATGTAGTCTGAAAATAAATTTGTGGAATTAGTTAACAACAGAAAGTAGCTGCAAAACAACATTGTGTCATATGTGACGCAGTAGTCTCGTAGTAGAGAGAAAAAATGGATGTATTTCACAACTGAAACTGACTTTATATCCAAATACTTTTCATGTCTAAGTCTCAGCGTATTCCCTGTGATCTAAATCATGAGCTCTGGAGCATTTTTAAGGTTCAGGCGACCACAATTCCACCTCAGACTCAAACCATGTAACAGTGCCATGTAGTGGCATCTTTTGCACACCCACACCAGTTTCAGGTGGTTAACACACATTTTCTCCTATTGTTTCCTCTGTTCCTCTTCTCTCTTTGTACTCTTTTTTTTCCCCTCCCACTGCTTGTACTTATTTTTTGCCCAAAAATGGAAAGCATGCAGGGCAGAGGTCGTAAAAGGTGGAACTGTGTCTTTTAATCACCGGTAAGTCAGGGGAAAAGAAGCACCCCCCTAAAAAAAAAAAAAAACAAACAGTTATTTGATTATACAGACTGAAAAATCTCATAACTTTTGTGCTGTGAGGCATGAAATTCATCCTGTCAGAAGAACAGCACCTTTAGCGCAGAGTTACTAAATATTTATTTCGGTGGCAATGTTCTGTAAAGCTTCGACAGCTTAGATTGAGTCCTGCTCCCAGGCCCTTTCCCTTTTTTATTGATCACATTAGCACTTTTAACACTCTGCCTTCATAAATGGTCACCAGAGAGCATTCACTCACCACTTTTGCATGGAGCAGCATTATGTTTGCAGGTGTATAAATCAGATGAAATGCCTTTACCCACTTGTGGTCACACGCTTGGTGCCGGCCAGACCCTGGAATGAACTCTCAGGGTTTTTTCTGCCTTTTCTAGAGCTGTTTTAAAAGTCTCCCAAGACCTGCTGGATCCCTTGTTCCAGCCCCATCAAAAAAAATTAAAAGCAAGGATGTAGACTCCACTTCTGGGGGGGGAAAGAAGGTTGCAGCTCCTTGCCAGGAAATAAGCCCTTTCTGAAAGACAAAATAATTTTCTCAGAGGCAGACGAAATTTTTTTCAGCACGAGTTTCCAGCTCAACAAAGTTATTTCACAAGCACATGAGTAAGGAAGAAAAAGTTTCAGGGAGATGGGAAACCTCCTGGATCTGCCTTGGGGTGTGACTTTGTTGATTTAGCATGAATTGTGAGGAAAAACTCCTCATGAAACACAGCTAAGCCTTGAGCCTTGGCTCTCCCTCGTGTGTGACCTCTGTCCTGACCACGGGCATGTAACCACTCACAGCAATTTTGAACAAATACCACCAAAAGTGCAGCTGTCCATCAAAATGGGGCTTTTGAGACAAGTCAAGCCCGACTTTATGATTTTTTTTTTCTTTTTTTTAAACAAAAGCTGTGGCACTGTTACATCCCTGTGGCTGCCCTGGATCACCTGGGGGCCCACAGGATGGCACTGTGCCACAGGGGATGCACTCACCCTGGACATGCTAAAATGAATATTGGATGGCACAATACAGACTCACCACAGCATTGCAGCTTCTTTTTATAAAGAGGAAAAATTCCTAGAGGGAAAAAAAAAAATTTTTTTTGAGTGATAATGCTTTTCTCTTACTTTTGGTGTAAGTACAAATTGAATGTAATAACTTTTTGGTGCCTTATGTGATAAAAAAATGTCGTTGAATGTGATAGTCTACTTTATATCCATTTTTCTTGGCAAGCAATATTTAAACCAGTACTAGAAGAACTTAAGGTGGTGAGAGAAAGACACATACAAATTTTTTTTTTTTTTTAAGTCACGAAACCAAAACTTTCTGCAACCTGCTCAGGTAAATCAGGCCTGATGAAAATCGCCTTGAGAAAGTTCTCATGAATCAAAATTGTCCATCTAATAATCTCTCACAGAGGTGCTACTGCTTCCATGAAGACAAAACGCTCCAGGAAATGCTGGGAGTGCTGTTGTTCAGTGTGTATTTTCATGCCTGACCCACATTGAGGTTGTTCTCCTTGAAAATTGTGGAGCAGGTTCTTCTCTGTTTTACAGACCATTCATATGGGTCATTCTAAACAAAATGGAAGTCACTCCTAGTCAAAAATGATGTCAGTTTAGTTGGGCCTGTAGAGAGGATCACCAGGAGGATAACAGCAGCGTGTAACTATCCCTGTATAGGGAATAACAAAAGTGCTTTTGAAGCCTAGAAAATAAGAGTTAAAGAGAATATGATTAATCACTGAATACTTGCAGAAAGTAGATATAAATGGAAAACAAATATCCTAACCAAAAGTTGATTTGGGCTTTCTCCATTGACCTGTCTTTATCTCAACCCTAAACTTTTCTCACTTTTGCCTTTCCAAGGTCTCCCCCCAGCAAGTGGCTTTGTGGAGCTCAGTTGCCTTCCAGGCTTAAGCCACAACAAACAGAAAATAAGTGCAAAAGGTTGGATACAGATCTTAAAAAAAGGGATTTGAGATCAGGAAACCTACACTCTAGCAAAATGGTTTAATGTATTCATTTGCTGATGTGACAGCAGCAAAGACATCCTGCACATTTAAACATAATATTACTCATAAGGTATTCACCATGAATTATTCAGCTTTTCAAGCTTCTGACAACTGACTTTAGGATTACGGAACAATTTTCCCTTTCCACTCACAAATTCTAGGTATTTTTCACTGCCAAGACCTTACCTAGGCTTTTGCCAGCTTGAAAAATTTTTCTTGCCCCTCACAGCTGTGCACTCAGCATTATCTGTTCAGCAACATCAGGAAGAATTTCCTGATACTAGAATAAACCATTTTGATGTTTTCTTTTGGTGTTTTTTTTTTTCTTTGCTTCCTCTGTGCCTCCCTCCTTGTGTTGCCTTGAAATTCTTGAGCCCGTCAGACTTCATAAACTGCTGAGTTTGTACAGCATAGTGGTTTGAAGATGTTTGTGGCAGAAAGGATTTTCTTTAGAAACACCGAATTTTTGTTTTTTACTTTATTACCAATGAGGTATATCCTTGGTGCCTTTACATTAAATTCCTCTTGGGAAAAGGCCATAATTGGATATAACTTTTCCATGGCACCAACACCTTCTCCCAGCTGCCACCCACACTACTTAGGACACCACTTCCCACCAGACACAATCCACCTGGTGCTAACATGTCCCCAAATTAAAAAAAAAAAAAAAAAAAAAAAAAAAAAAAAAAAAAAAAATGCAGCCTGTAAAATGTTTTACCATTAACTTCTGTTCATCTGTGAATATCAGCAAAAATTTAAAGACGACAATTACAGTTCATTTGATACCATTCTGCCATACATCTCCACCATGTGTAGGAGAACATTCCCCTTCCCCTCAACAAATTCACCTTCAAAACACAACTGCATTCTTCTTTGGCATGCAGAGCTTTCAAAAAAAAAAAAAAAAAAAAAAACACAAAATAAAATTTCCACAGATAGAAATGCAAAAGTCCAGACCATGTCCGTGTGGAGAGCTGTCAGGTCATTTTCAGACACCTCATATCTTTAGTAAAGAGAATTCTTTATGCAGAAGGAAGAATAATCTCTCTCCCACTAATCTGAATCCAAAGCTGATGTTGCTTACTGAGGCCCTAATTAATTAATTTAATGAGTATTTATGGACAAAGAGGTTAAATAAATTACAAGCGAAAAGCAAACTATTGCAAAAAAAAAAACCAACAAAAAAAAAAAAAAAAAAAAAACAAAAAAAAAAAACAGCTGAATTATATAATCTTTTAACTTCTGGGGAGCTTTTCAACTTCTTCCACCTCTCTGTGTTTTCCTTTCTTCACCACCTCCAAGAGATTGCCTCTTTTTTCCCCCTTTCCTTCAGTCTATTAAGCAAAAATTGCAAGTCCTCATAATTAATAAGAACCCATGCCGTAGAATTCAGCCTCATTTCCTTTGTTCGTTGAGTTTTTTTCTGATGTGCTTTTGGAGTGGTTTCCTCAAAATTTTCCATGTTTTTCCAGTCTTCAGTCCCCTCCTTGTTTGTTCTCAGCTTTCCCTTCCACTGAGCTTGCTGTCCCAAATTTTAAAGCTATGAGCATCAGGTCACATTTTAATATCTTTGTCACGGGGAAACCTGAGAAAAATGGATTTCTGTTGACTCTTTGACTTCTTTCCCTAAAACAAATTGCATCTGCAGGGCCTTGCCTTTGAACCACACCCCTGGTTTACACCATCCCGTAACTCTTCACTCCCTATCTCCCACCCACCAGGCTTGAAGTGAAATTATCCCTCTTTGTGCTGCTGATTAAATGGGAGGGGTAGGAAAACAAAGAATGCAGTACATTGTCCCTTTATTTGAGTAAAATGGAGGTGATAAATACAGAAGGGTAACATTTAGGTTATTCCCGGGAATTCCTGCTATTTTCTCAGAGCAATCCCAATGCTCCTCCTTCCCTCTGCAGTGCTGCTCTCAGGGATAACAGCCTTGATCATTACAGCTCTGTTAAACAAGAAAAAGGTGAGCCAGGAGAAATAGAACCTCCATGAGGCATTGACAGCAATTGACTGTTTTCGTTCTATTTCCATTCCTCTTTCAATTATTATAAAATAAGTGGTAACTACAGATTCATGGAAATCTAAATTCCATCACGTGGGAGAGGATTTGCTTACTGTGAAAACAGCCCAATTGTTATGTGAGAATCTAATCAAGATCATATCCCTGACTTCAGGTCTAGCTGAGTCACACTCAAAATTTTGTCATGGCCAAGGACAGGAATTCAGTTATATGCAGAATCAATAACATAGTATCAGGATAAGTAAAATCATAATAGGTTGAAGAGCTGTTATTTAAAGGAAAACAATAAAAAGTGTTAAAAAAAAGGAAGAAAACTAAAACAAAAAAAAAAAACAAACCAAAACCAAAACAACAACAAAAAACCTCCCCACAAATACCCAAAAATCCAAATCTAAATCCCTCAATAATCACAATATAGTTAATACTGTAAACACACTTCTAGATTCTAACAATTTTCCCAGCTGTTTGCTCATGTTTTCACCACAGCAGGTTGTCAGCACCCCGAGTTCTTCACTTGGAGCAGCCTGAGGATGGTGGGAGTTTCTCCTTTACTCCAGGACCTGCTTGTGGGCTATTTTATGTTTACTAATGTGCTTTACACTTTGGTCTTTCTCCATCACTCTGTAAGTCACATTCTGTCAAAATTCACAATTTGCACAGGGACTTTCTCACATTATATACTTGGTTTTTATTCTCATTTTTACCCCAAAAAGCTGATTTTGCCCAGTTTTCTCTTATTTAATTGACTAATGATGAGTTGTCTATAGGTATAAGGTTTCCTGTGCTGCCTCTGTCTTATCACCTCATGGCTGCTCCTCTTCTTCACATCCCAAACCTCCATTTCTCAAAAGCCCTGCTACCACCCCAGGATTCCATTCCTCTACACCACATCTCACTCAAAAATATTTCATTTTACAGAAGAATAATGGCTTGTTACACTTATCTGCACAAAAAAAAAACCTGGCTGTATCACACAAAGACGAGCGAAAGCAAAATAAATTAGGTATAGCCATGTGGTCTTTAGAAAAATTAGTGATGTGGTTACACTATGAAAAAAACAGAGCTCCAGGCAGTCCAGGAGAGGTTCAGGCAAAATTAGCCTGAGAAGACTCAGTCTGGAGACCTTGCAGTGGTTGAAACACTTCATTTTTCAGGGCTGCCAGCCTTGCACTGCCTCGAGCACTGCATCAATTCCTCTGCGAAATGAACACACCACTGCAAGGTTTGTGAATGTGTAAATAATGACAGCTTATCCTGTGAAATTTTGCTATTTGTAGGGAAAGCATATACTGGAAGAAGCAACATTTACTAGGGAAAAATATTTAGTTTATTGCACTGCAAAGAAACACCTCTACATTTTGACTGGGGGTGTAGAACAAGGGGTGAGACAAAGCCACAATCAGGAATTAATTAATTACCCTTGCCAAAAAAAGCATTTGGACAACACACTCAGGCACATGGTGGGATTCTGGGGATTGTCCTGTGCAGGGCCAGGAGCTGAACTCAATGATCTTTTTAGGTCCCTTCCAGCTCAGGATATTCTCTGTTTCCATGAGACATAAATGTGCTGCAAGCAAAAAAAAGAATCTTTCAGTAAACCTGGTCTTAGCTCTTTTTGGTACCAAAAACTTCACATATCACCAGGCACTGCTACAAAAGTAAAGGCAAAAGAAAACTCCCACTTATTCCAAGTCTGAAAGATTAAAAACACAGTAATGAGAGATTCCCCTGTTGCTCTGGGCAAGATGGACACAAATGGCATCAAAACAAAATTTTTTTCAGAATTTGAGCTCTAAAGCCCAAATCCTAAAAACACAGCTCATCTGTAACTATCCTGAAGAAACTTAATGTTGGTCACACTGGACATCATTAAGAGGCAACAGACGATTAGCCTTAATTAGGTTGCAGATGCTGAGCACTTATTTCAGTCTCACCTATCACTCAGAGCAATGTGCCCCCAGGTCTGATGCAGGATAAAACTCTCCCAATGAAGAGGACTTTCCCACCATAAGATTAATTTTAATATCAAAGTTACCTGGAAGAAGTCACCATAACAATGAAATTTAAAAAAAATATTTTGAACTTCCCAAAATTTTGCAGTCAGCATTTTAATAAATTTCACCATTCATGGCTTTAATTTTGAAACCACTATTTTCCCTGAAAATTGACACAAAATTTGAGGTGAATTAAAATGTTATGTAACCCAGAACCAAAACTACATGCATTTTTCTGTTCAAGAAAGTGTTTCAGCTCACTTTTTTTTACTTGTTTTCATTTCTACTTATTTCACAAGAAGCTGAAAAATGCCCACTTTACTTTTCCAATATGAAAGCTGTAAAAAGTTTTTAACCCATTCACAAAATCTGAACTCATCATTTGCTTTTTGAGATTTTCCCATGGAAAAAAAACATGTTCCACTTGCTGTTTCCTTCTGTTCACCAATGCCTTGCCTATGATTTTAGTTGTCCCTGAAGTGATATGGTTATAAATAAATCTGTTGTGCTACCAGAATTGATTACCTAAAGCCTTACAAGCTCAGTTGATTCCATGTACATTCACCAACCATGCATTGAGAGCAGCATTTATATGGCATTTACATGGTATTAAGGCATCATCTACTGATGAAGAGAGTGACAACACTGCCTGGGTGTCTTAGGTTGGAAACAGGGAAATATTGCCATCTGTCAGAGCTGGGGCAGTTCTCTCCTGTTCATTGGGCAGTTTTTTCTTTATCTCTTCCACCACCAATCCTCCCTCCAGGAGATATCTTCTGTTCATGGGCTATTAATTATTAATTATCTTCTGTTCATGGGCTATTAATTATTAATTATCTTCTGCTCATGGGCCAGCGAGTGTCCCTGCATGGCTGATAAAATTCCATCATCCCATGGGGAGATGCTCTGCCCAGGGGAAGGAGCCAAGCATTCCTACCTGGATACAATCTGAGGCTTTGGGACACCACAGCAGCCTTTGCCCACTGCATTCCCAGAGGAGCAGCTTTCTGCCCCACTGCATTCCCAGAGGAGCAGCTTTCTGCCCCACTGCATTCCCAGAGGAGCAGCTTTCTGCCCCACTGCATTCCCAGAGGAGCAGCTTTCTGCCCCACTGCATTCCCAGAGGAGCAGCTTTCTGCCCCACTGCATTCCCAGAGGGAGCCCAGGCCCATCTCCACCAGCCCTGGAGCTTCAGAGGAAAACTCCAGCCTTGTCCAGGATCCTGCTCCAGCAGAAGCACAGCTGGCACTGCAGGAGGGCTGAGCCACCATGGAATGGCACTGCTGCCACCACCCTGACCCACAGGCTGCCAGGGCTTGCTCTGACTCTGGCAGTGGTTTGTTTTGTACTATTATATTTATGTTTTTAATTTTCCTATTAAAGAACTGTTATTTCTACTCCCATATCTTTGCCTGAGACCCCCTTAATTTCAAAATTACAATAATTTAGAGGGAAGGGGTTTGCATTTTCCATTTCAGGGGAGGCTCCTGCCTTCCTTAGCGGCCATCTGTCAGTGCAAACCAAGACCCTGGGCAATCCAGTATGGAGTTTTATTCTGCAAACATGTCTGTGTATCAGCAGCTGATACTGCATCAGACAGATTGACTATAGCAGATAGCTCATAAATTCAAGCAGTAACCAAATTAACCATCAAGATCAGAGGTTATTGACAATTCCCTTGTGGTGTGTTTACATTTAGCGGAAGCCTTGGGGAGCAAAGTAGTTCATTAAAGACAGACTCTGTCCTAGGTAAGAGGCTCCAGTGAGGGACAGATGAAGCCAGATGGATGTGGCTCATTACAGGAGCTTGGTCCTAGCCCTAACAAGCTCAAATCCATCCCACCAGCCCTCAAAACAAACAAGCAGAGTGCGGGCAGGAACCCCAGCCAAGTGCAGCTGGCTAATAAGGCGCTGTAATTGCCTTGTTTCTTTGCCTTCTCTATCCAAATCTAGCAACCACGTTGTTAACTTTGCCCTTTAGTTGCTTAAAAATCATTTTGTTTCGCGTCAAAAATCTTGTGTTTGGTTCAGGGTGACAGAGCTGAAGGCCAAACACAGCCCCAGGGCTTTCAGCAGACTCTGGTACCCGGGCTCAGGGCATCTCTACCAGCTCCAAGGGCCTGACACAAGGTGCTGCCCACAACTCTCCCACAGCACAGAGGAAACCCTCTGTGTGAAATGTGTTCTCTGCAGCACAGCAGCAGCAATGGAGGATGAGTTTTCACGCCCAAAATCAGACTACAGCACTCGCCCTGTCTCCTCTGTTCTGAGAGTCACTCGTTCCACAGAATCACGAATGGTTTGTGTTGGAAGCAACCTCGTCCTAGGGTGACGTTATGGTGCTTGTATCCCCAGTCGTGTGCTCTGTTCATGCTTGATGTTATGTTCTGTGCCTTCAGGACTGACTCTGAAAGTGAAGGTTTGTTTTGTCTTGTTATCAGCCAGCTCACCTCCCTCCATGGTCTGTGTCTAGGAGAGAGGACAGGGCTTGCTGGCTTGCTTTGCTTTGCTCTCACTCCTGCTTTTTGCTTTTGCTTATTAGTTACTTTAGCTAGGCAGTCCAATTTTTTTTCCCTGGACTGTTTTTCTTTCCCTTTCCTGAATACCATTCGAACCTGCTCCGGACCGGGACCTGGGAAACACCAAAAAACATCGAAAGTTTACATTTTGTGACCTGAGTCTGCATTTTGTGACCTGCAGCAGCCATCCCCAGCACCAGAGACTGATAGCTGAGCGACCACTCCCAGGAGAGACTTTCTGAATTTGTCATCTCTTCAGAATGGTGAAAGGGTTTTTGTCATCTGGTGTTGTTCATTTTTTTGTGCTGGGGAGTGCTTTGCCTGTTAAATAAACAGATTTTTTCCACTACTCTCTGAGGAAATCCTTCCCGAACCAGGTGGGAGGAGGGGCCGTGGGGGTTTGCTTTCTGGGGGCTCCTTCCAGAGGTTTTTTCCCAAATTTGCCCGAAACCAGGACAAACCTTCAAGGTCACCTAGGTAGTGCAGGGTTTGGGCTGCGGTAGAGTTAATTTTTGTCAAGAAAGATGGTTTGGGCTGTTTTTGATTTTGTAGTGGAAATGGCGTTGATGGCACAGGCATGGTTTTGGTTCTGCTGGCCAGTGCCCACACAGAGGCAGGGGCTGCGCTGCTGCTCACCCACCCCAGCACGAGGAGGGGACACAGCCAGGACAGCTGACCCCAGCTGACCACAGGGATGTTCCATGTAGTGCCCTGCTCAGCCTGCAGAGCTGGGCAAGCTGTAGGAATGGGAGTGGGATGTTTGGAGCGATGGTGTTTGTGTTCCCAAGTCGCTGCTACACGTGACAGAGTCTGGATTTCTGGAACACCTGCCTGCCCATGGGAAGTGGAGAAGGCATTCCTTCTTCTGCTTGCTTGTTAACACAGCTCTTGATTTGCCTGTTAAACTCGATTAGCATCTATCTCAGCCCATGAGTTTTATCAGCTTTACCCTTCCAAATCTCTCCACCACGCCACCGTGGAGCGAGCAGGAAGCTGTGAGGTGCTTGGTTGCCTTCTGGGTTAAGCCATGACACAGTCCCAACCTCCCTGCCATGGGCATGCTTTCTTGTCAAGCACATCTGGCTAAGGAGAGGATGTGGTGGTGCATTTACCTCCCTCCCCCACCCCAGGCTCTTGAGCTGTGCTATGATCTCAGAACTGGTCATTAGACCTCAGCTTTGATGAGCAACACCCGGGCTGAGCCCCTCTCCAGCTCATTAAAAACACCTTCTGCTCCCAGGAATTCTGTCTAACAAGCTCCTGCTTTTCAAACAACAGCCTTGGAAATTTTTCTTGCCTGAATCCAAGTGAAATAATGTTTTTGTTATCGAACTTACAAGGAAAGTCACTGACCTGAATTTTGGCGGGGGTGAAAAATTATTATTAAACCACCTTCTTGCAACCCTATGAACAGCAGTCAAGAGGCTTTTGAGCTCTCTTGGACAGCAGCAGCTGGCTATGAGCAGCATTTTCCTGGGAGTGAGGCACCTCTCAGAGCCAGTGACCTCTCCAGTTTGACGTACCTGGAGCACTGGCAAACAGTGGCAGTGGATCCTGAGCTGATTCCCCCACTCCCCAACCTTCGTCCCCTAAGAAGATGCAAAGGGGCATCCTGCAAGAGTCAGTCACTGAATTCAAAGGCACTTTTTCCTATATACAAACAAACCTTGAATGGACTCCTTAGGTCTGTGTGTGTGGAGGTACAAATATGCCACAGAAAATGTACCAGGAATGTGCCTGTCCTGGATCTTTAAGTAACGTGGATTTGTAAGTAAGTTAGGCCCGAAAATGAGTTCGTGTGCTGTAACATATAAATCTTTTCACTTAACTTAAGCTTAACACAGTTTAACTTATCAATTAAGTACTGTTAAGTTTAAATTATGTAAAAACTTTAGGCCTGATGTGCTGTTCAAGTCCTGAGCTCAGTTTAATCTGGCATCCACTCTGAACTTCGTGACTCAAAACGGGGAATTTCTTTATTCCTTCTCATCCCTGCCCTTTCTTACCCTCACCCTTTTCTCCCCTTTGCCTACTACCCAGTCTCCACAGAGATATTGTTTAGGTTGATTTCGGGCTCATTTAGACTGATTTTAGGGTTTTCTTTGCTTTTTCTCTGAGTGCTTTAACCATCTAGTCAGCAGCAGAGTGAATCTTGCCAGCAAACTTTGTTGCACTTTCACTTTTGTACTAAACCTGCTTCTGCCAAGACTTTTGATTCTTTCAGACACCTTAAAACCGTCATTGGCAGCAACCTTTCTGCTCAGCACCGCAGGAGAACACCATCCTCCCAGCCCTGATGAAGACAGGCTGTGCTGAGCACCACCTGATGGTTCCACTCTGAATAGTGCCAAAATCCGAGGAAGGACAAGGTTTCAGGCCTCACCTGGCCCCATGCTCCCTTGGTTATCTCCACCCAAATTCCCTGTTCAGCAGCCTGACCAGTTTGAATTCTCTCCTGACAGGTCCCCATGTGTTGGAACCCTGGTTGCTGAGAATTCCAGATTTTCTGTGCTGCCAGGCACTGACCCCCAAGAGAACACTGCATTGACCTGAGGCCGTGGAGAAGCTTCCAAAAGGGAATGACAGAACTGGGACTGTGGGTGTGGAGTTTGGATAGAAGTGTGTAATATCACAGGGTGGGAAACTCAGAGTTTAAGGGTTTAGAATACAGGAATAGATATAAAGCAAGATGGAGGTTCTGGGGAGGAGGCTGCTCCTTCTTCTTCACCTTCTTCTCCATGGGTTTGGGTGGTTTTGTGCAATTGGATAAAAAAGTCCCCACTGTGGGCACGGGTGGTTGGTTATTGGCTTAAAAGTGAAAATAATTGAGGTGTCATTTCTTAATTGGACAGTTTATCCTTAAAAGGCCTTGTAGAGAGAGAGATGGGGCTCCATTTTTAGTTTGTTGAAGTGCTGTAGAACTCAGAGTGTGTGAGACTGTGACATAGATAAGAAATAACAAACATCTGAGTCCCAACATGAAATACTGTCTCATGCATTTAATCCCGACCCTGGAAAAAAAGAAGCAAAGACTCCACACCCCTGAAGTCTCTCAATCACTGGGATTTCCCTCTGGGCAGAATCATAGGATCCTAGAATAGTTTGTGTTGGAAGGGGCCTCAAAGATCACCTAATCCCATCCCCTCTGCTGTGGGAAGAAGCCACCTAAAAATCACACGTGGCAACACCCAACAACTGAAATGTTGTTTTGGAATATTTTTTATAAAATTTAATGTGTGATATCTGCCCTTCTCAGAAACAGAGATGTGAAGGGTAGGCACTGCTAGGAATTAAATTTTCATTGTGTTTTGGAAGCAAAGGGACACCAAACATTATTGTCTTGGCAGAACTGGAAGGGTAGCAGAACACATATGCACATCCAACCTGGCTTGATCTTTTCCTCAAAGAATAATGATTTTTTTTTTAGTACCAGATGCATATCAGACTAAATAGGAAAAGCTAAGACAAATCCTTCTTCCCTCAAGCTTTACTCTCAACCTATAGCAACTGTTCCTCTTTGTATTTCTCACACTCCCACCTAGAAATTGCTAATCACAAAGAAGAAAAAGCTTTCCTTCACTCTTCATCCTGTCAGTCCACCAAAATTAGGCCTTCTTAACTGAGGATAGCAAGTTCTAGCTGGTGTTGAAATGGTTAATGTGACCAGAAAAATTAATACTTTACACAGAAAAAAAAAAAAAAAAATCTGGTTTGGCTGGCAACTGTGGAGTAAAACAAGTAGAATTATTGCCATTTAAATTTCATACCCCACTGAAAAACTATTTAGTGCAGAAACTGTTTCAGACACAGAATAGTCTAGTTAAAAATAATTATGGGAAGAGCTGAGAGCAAAACTAACTCCTAGAGACAGAGTATATATTATTGTAGCCACTGCACTGATAAACATGAATCTGATAATCTTATGATTAAAATGTGCTGAAGCAGACCCTGGTAAAATAGGCTGCAATGGATTTAAAGAAAATGTAGATGTAGAAAAATGTAAAAGAGGCTTTTCTCAAATAAGTGCCCCATTAGAACACAAAATGAATGCACTGGCACCAGGAGCTTGCAGGAAATCACTTTGGCCGCTGTGTCCTGATTTATACAACTGCTGTGATTCTCAATTTTTTTCTTCTACTTCCTTTACACCCTTTTTTTTTTTTTTTTTTTTTTTTTATTCCTCTGAAAGGAGAAAGAGAAACTCTCACACAACTTCAACTAAGCTATTTCAGAGTAACATTAAAGCTCTGACTTAGGCTGACAAATGACCTCCCCGTAGGGATCTCTTTCTCTGCACAAAACTGGCCATTGAAAAATATTGTAATCAGACATGGTGGTGATTTTATTGGAATAAGCTTATTCATTCCTGTTGGCTGTCAAGCAAGTTTCTGCATGAACCATTTATCAAAAAATCAATGGGAGGCTTTTGAACATCATTTTTCTTGAAAACGCACAGAAATTCCTAAGCTTCATAAATGTATTGATGTGTGTCCCTGTGTGTGTGGGTGAGTGAAATGAAACTGTGTCTGGACAATGAAAAACGATAAGGAGCTCTAAAGTTCTCTTAGATGAGGTCCCAGTGCAGCAAGGAAACCCCAGAAAAACTTTCCATCAAAGAGGGTCACTGTGCAGATTTCCCAGAGCAATGAAACAAATAAATGAGCAAAATGACTTCCTGAAATGTGAAATGTAAGATAACTGCAGTGATAAAAAATGAATAAAAAATGGTCCAGGAGAGTTTCAAAAACTCAGATTGCATCCTGCACAAAAGGGAAATATCATAATCTCCTATTCCTTCTGCTATTGGATTCTCTGACTTGAAAATCTGCTATAGACCAGTGTCAAGAAATGGGATATGTGATAGACAAACCAGTGTTCCAATGGTTATTAATATGTTTATACATGAGAGTAAAGGAAAAATTTGATAATTTAAATATATGTCAAGAAAAATCTACTTGCAAACAGAAATAAGCCAAAAAAAAACAACAAACAAAAAAAAAACAAACAAAAAACCCTCCACAGAATATTATTCCTAGTATGTCCATGTAGATAAATTTTGAAACACTTATTTCAAATCATTGTCCAGGCTTACCAAAAACATTGATTGGTAAAAATATGTGGAAGTACACCAAAGGGGGGGAAGGGGAAGGGGGAAGGGGGAAGGGGAAGGGGAAGGGGAAGGGGAAGGGGAAGGGGGAAGGGGAAGGGGAAGGGGAAGGGGAAGGGGAAGGGGAAGGGGGAAGGGAAGGGGAAGGGGAAGGGAAGGGAAGGGAAGGGAAGGGAAGGGAAGGGAAGGGAAGGGAAGGGGGTGCTGGTTTTGCATTAGGGCCACCCACAAAAGTAAGTTTCTAAGAGAAGCTGCTAGCAGTTTCCTCCATGTCTGACAAAAAAAACCAACCAGTAATTAGCTTTGAGAATTGACCTGTTAAACCACTGAGAAAGCTGGACACACCTCTGTGAGCACACACTAAAAACAGAAAATCCTGGGAATTCTCTTTTTCTCCTCCAGCCTGAGAGCAGGTAACAAGGCAAGCCCAGCCCTCCTGTCTTGGCCAGGTTGGACAGAGTGAGAACACGTAGAGGAACAATACAAAGACACCAAAGCCAGTGAAGAAAGAGTCAAGTCCCAGATAAGAGGGATGAGGAGATGCCTTGATTCTGGGGCTGAAATCCTCTTGTAAAGCTATGTAGAAGAACGTAATTGATACATCAGGCTCTTTTTTTCTCTGTAACCCATTGAAACGGACGGAAGGTTGGATTTTTCAAACTGTAGATGTGAGCAAAAGCATCTGTGCTAAGGGGTAAGCAGATGTTGAAGTAGCTGTGATCCCATGAGAAATTTTTGAAGAGAAGGAGAGAAGAGTGATGAAGACCCTCTGCCCCAGGGAAAGAAGAAGGTCTCTGTTCTCAGAGATGAAGATGGTCTCAGAGACAGATAAAGAGAACCTTTGCTCTTGAATAGCTCATCTTTAAAACAGTACCCCATAAGATGGCACAGCCCATAAACGCAGCTGTGGGGAAAGCTGTGCAACATGGGAGGGACTTCGCGATGGCAGATTTTCTGGGCGGCTGCTATTTGTGGAAATTAAAAGCCATGAGAGAACTGTTTTCTCGTGGAGAAGTCTCCATAAATTGACAAGAGAGACTCCTTTCCCTAAGTGAACTGAATAAAGACTAGTCTAGAAGTGATAAACTGACTGAATTCTTTCTGTACGTTGTGAGTGGGAAAGAAAAGGTTTGTACGGGGAGGAGAAGTTTTCTAAAGGTTTTATTCTGATTCTTATTATTCTTTCTTCTAGTTGCTGTTAATAAAGCTTTCTTTATACCCTTTTAAAGTTTTGAGCCTGCTTTGCCTTCCTCCTAATCCTATCTCGCAGCAGGAAATTAGTAAATATATTATAGTGAGTGCACTGGGGTTTGGCCAGCCCTATACCCACCACTGAGGGGTTCTACTGTGGGGAACTGTGAGGAGATTTTTAAAAATAGATGTTCTAGGATGAATTTAAGTCAAATGAGACAATATTGTATCTGCAAACAATTTATTGGTAGGGGAAATTTAAAAAAAAAAAAAAAAAAAAGTTTCCCTAATAGGGGCAACTAGAAAAGAGAGAAAACGTGGAAAGAAAATGCAAAAGGATGGAGAGAGAGAGAAAGAAAGAGAGGAAGAGGAAGAGGAAGAGGAAGAGGAAGAGGAAGAGGAAGAGGAAGAGGAAGAGGAAGAGGAAGAGAAAGAGGAAGAGGAAGAGGAAGAGAAAGAGAAAGAGGAAAGAGAAAGAGAAAGAGAAAGAGAAAGAGAAAGAGAAAGAGAAAGAGAAAGAGAAAGAGAAAGAGAAAGAGAAAGAGAAAGAGAAAGAGAAAGAGAAAGAGAAAGAGAAGAAGAGAAAGAGAAAGAGAAGAAAGAGAAAGAAGGAGAAAAAGAGCAAGAAAGAAAGAAGGGAAGAAAGAAAACAAGAAAGAAACGGAAGGAAAGGAAGGAAGGAAGTGCGGAAGGAAGAAAGAAAACAAGAAAGAAACTGAAGGAAAGGAAGGAAGGAAGTGCGGAAGGAAGGAAGTGCGGAAGGAAGTGCGGAAGGAAGTGCGGAAGGAAGTGCGGAAGGAAGTGCGGAAGTGCGGAAGGGGCGGAAGTGCGGAAGTGCAGAAAGGAAGGAAAGGAAGTGCAGAAAGGAAGGAAAGGAAGGAAAGGAAGGAAAGGAAAGGAAAGGAAGGAAAGGAAGGAAAGGAAGGAAAGGAAGGAAAGGAAGGAAAGGAAGGAAAGGAAGGAAAGGAAGGAAAGGAAGGAAAGGAAGGAAAGGAAGGAAAGGAAGGAAAGGAAGGGAAGGA